>NC_059112.1:105658031-105895531 GCF_020740685.1 Jaculus jaculus
TTTCATACAGTTCCTGCATCCAGGCTCTGTAGTTCTCAGGTTTGACAAAAGGAAATCAATTAGGTTGCGTCTTCCAGAACCCATGGGAAGGTAGAAGAACCAGCTGTAAAACGGCAGGAAAAAAACCAGGGTTGGAGGTCTTGGAGACAGAAATGATCTTAGCAAAACTGTTCTGGACAGAAATCCACTGTGACAGGGTAAATGCCCGGAGCCATTTCTATCCCCACTCAGGTCACTGGTTCAAGACCAGATGTCAACAGACCTGTCACCTGGAGAGCTTTCATGTCATACTGACGTCCAGTCCCTTTCTCAGATCAGTGTTGTCATCATGCCTGGGGCATACCAGCAGCAGGCACTGTGGGTTAGAAGTATGACTCAGCATGCAGATCAGGGGTTCTGATTCTCTGTGGCTCAAGGTGGAGAAGGGCCACCTCCACCCACTGCCTCAGTGAGATCCTGCAACACGTGGGAGGGGTGACTCTTGGAAAAGGAAATGCATTGCTGAACAGTTACTTAGGACAAATGTCTCTCTGTTCACCCTAGACCTTCGGTTGTAAGTAGTGTCTCGCATCTTCCTCCCTGAAATCCCAGGACACATATTTTCCCCCAACCCTCACCTAATCCTTTCCAGGTGGAGTTACCTGTACTCCAAAGAGGTCACGTAGCATGTGTGGTCAAGGCTTTGTAACGGAAGGGAAGCCATCTCTAAATACGAGATTCCAGACACTGTAACGACGAAGAAGGAAGTCCTGGAGAAATCCAGCCAGAGTGCTCTTGCAATGGCCAGAGGAAGGCTGGTCCAGCGAAGGTAGCACCTCTTGGTGAGCTCTGAGAACTGAGATGTAAATAAATAAAGCCATGGCACAGGGCGTGGCCACAAAATATACAAAACTCACTTTAGGGTTCATGTCTGTTGGCTTTTTGTTTTTGTTATTCGTTTGTTTTTTTGTTTATTTTTATGTACTTATTTGAGAGTGACAGACAGAGAGAAGAGGTAGAGAGAAAGAGAAAGAATGGGCGCATCAGGGCCTCCAGCCACTGCAAACGAACTCCAGACACACGTGCCAACTTGTGTATCTGGCTTGTGTGGGTACAGGGGAATTGAGCCTCGAACCGGGGTCCTTAGGTTTCACAGGCAAACACTTAACCACTAAGCCATCTCTCCAGTCCTGTCTTTTGGCTGTTCTCCTGGTTGCAGTCATGCAGCCTAGCTTTGCCCTGGGACAGCAGGTAGAGTGGCTGAAAGGGCTGGCAGAGCTCCACCAGGTGTAGATGAATGTACCCCGAGTATTTGTTTACTGCAGAAAGCTTGGAAAACGGATCATGTAGCAGGAGAAAGAAGCAACTGAAATGTCTGGTTACCTTCCAATGACAAGCTGTTAACTTTGTATTTCCTCCTGGCATTTCTGCTACCCTTGCTTTAATATAATTGAGATCATATGATATATGTCACTTATGTTCTGTTTTCTGAATAGAAGCATTTCCTACATCATTGCACATTCCACTCAACCATCACTTCTGTTATCCATGCATCAGGGATGAACCAGGAGACTGAGCCAACCCCCCCCACCCCAGGATTACTTTTCCTGTTACACACACATGCACACACACACACACAATAAATTGTCATTTTGTACCTTTTGAAATATATAAGAGAGTCTTGGGAGCAGAAATACTGGGTCCAAGGAAAGAAAAATATTATTTTACTTATATATATGTTATTTTAGAGAGAGAGAGAATGGGCATGCCAGGGCCTACAGCCACTGCAAACGAACTCCAGATGCATGCTTCCCCTTGCGCATTTGGCTTATGTAGGTCCTGGCGAATTGAACCGGGATCCTTTGGCTTTGCAGGCAAACGCCTTAACTGCTAAGCCATTTCTCCATCCCCTTATTTTACTTTTTAATCAATTTGTTTTTGTGTACTTGTGTGTATGTGTGTAGCATGTTGAGAATGCAGTGCCCTTGCACAGCTAGAAGCTAGAAGACACCGGGTGTTGTTCCTCAGGGAAGCTGTGCACAGGGTCTCTCGCTGGCCTGGATCTCACTGATTAGGCTACCCTGGCTGGCCAGCCAACCCCAGGGAGCCTCCCATCTCCAGCTGCCAACTATAGGTACTGGCATTTTTACATGGCGTTGGGTCCTTAAACTTGCAAGACAAGCACTTTTCCAACTGAGCCATTTCCCCAGCTGGGGAGGAGAGTCGTAAAGCATCTTTATCACCCATTCCAGATTGCTAAATATTGCCACTTGGCTATGCAACATTCCCCCCAAAAGGCTCATGTCTTAAAGGCTGGTGGCGTGACAGAGATGTGACTAGTAAATGAGGGTGGTAACTTCACAGTGAGTGAACCCACTGATAAGTTCATAGGTGAACAGTCTGGTAGGAGCTGGGGCATAGTGGAGCAACTGGGGCCATGTCCTTGATATGTATTCTTATGTTGTCTCTCACCCCATCCACTCTTGGCTGCCGTGAGGTGAGCAGCTTTACCTGGCCGCCTGTTGTTATCCTCTGCCTCACCACAGTGATGGAGAGGAGAGAAGAGACCATGGTTGCAACCTCTGAAGCCATGCACTGAAGTCAGTCTCTCCCATAAGGGATTACCACCAATGTTTTGTCACAACAGAGAAAAAAAAAAAAAAATGACCACATGGAGCTCAATTTGAAAACAGACGCTTTTAAAATAGAAGACTCTATTTGTAGCCAGTTAGTCTCAAAAATGTCACACGGGGGTCCATGGAAGGAAGCATCCCCCACGGTGACTTTCCCAGAGTTGGTGGGATACGGCAGCAAGGGGCTTGGGAAGTCCCCAGCAGCAGCTTCCCAACCCGGCCTCCTCCCTTCCTCATAATTAAGCTTCAAGGGATGTTTTCAATCTCCTGTGCTTTCCAGCCTGTGTCAGAGTGACTGATGGGCACAGCACAGCTCAGACACCCATCAACCCAGTGCGGTAACCACCGTAACCTTCCTTGATACACCGGCATCAAGGGCAAGCCAAGGGCGGGGACTTGCTGGCCTCCCTTCTCCCCGGTGCCCTCGCCTTTCCTCTCTCACCCCCGCGACTTCTTGCTCCTCTCACGATCATCTGAAAGCGAGACCCAAGGTACTTGCTTAGCCCCGTAGGTAAAACTACTCTTAGGATACAAGCTGCCAGGATTTTGAAGCAAGTGCAAGTCAATATTTCATTTCTGACAAGTGAGAGTTATCAAGACAAACCTTGTATGTTTTCGGGAAGAATATTAAGAGATATCTATTCAATGGAGGTGTGTGGAGCCCACTGAAGTTGGCTGGGGCAGGGTTGGAGGGAGGCGGATGACTCCCATCCGTGAGTGGGGCTCTTTCTTTTATAACACATGTTAAAATCCAAGATGAGCTCTGGCTGTGCAGTGGCTGGAACCAAGTGCCAGGCAAAAATAGGGGAGCTATTACTATTATTGTCACTACACCAAAATAATGAAAGTGACAGCTGGCCCATCTCCTCCTTCAACTCTAAGCCTGACATTCTTATTGAATCTACACAGAGGAGTAGAGCTTTCTTTTTGGGTGTGTGTGTGCATGTGTGTGTTGTATGTGTATATGTTTGTATCGTTGTGAGGGCGTGTGTGGGAGATTACGCTTGCACATCTGAGGCCAGCAAGATGCCACCTCTCTCTCTTATTGCTTTCCACTTTATTACTGAGACAGTTTTTCCCTGAACCCAGAACTCACTGCTCCAGCCTGGCTCCCTGTCCTGAGCACTGGGATCCCGGGCGTGCGCCAGGGTACCTGGCATTGATGCGGGTGCTGAGCTCAGCTCCTCACACTTGTGTGGCAAATACTTTATGGATTGTATTGAGCCACATCGCCCAACCCCAGAGACGGATCCTTGTGTTCATTTCTAATGAGGGTAAACTTGTGGTTCCTGGCTTCCCTGGGGCTACTGCGCATCACTTTCCCAGGGGCGTCCAGTCAACTGTGGAGCAGGGTCTTGGGTGGCTGTGAATGTGACGGAAAGAAACACCTGGGAGACTGTGTCAGAGGACATTTATTTGTCAGGGGAATGGTTTATAAGTGTTTGTGTAAGAGCGGAAAGAGGTATGGGTAGGTACAGGTTATAAGGGGATTGGTAAGTACAGAGGTCCCGTTTGATGCCTAATTCGCATGTAGGTGAGCGGGTCTATGTAGTGGTGGGAAAAGGTATAGGGTGCGGGTCACAGGGGGATTGGCTGTGCTCAGGCTGCTGGCTGACACCTCATTAACATATAGGGACATTCCAGGCAAGCGGCAAAAAGTCACGAGGCTCTGGGGAAAGTGAAACCTAAGTCTTATAAGGACATCCCGGTGCCCTGGGTGGGGTGGGGGAGCAGGGAGCAGACTCACTCCTGCCAGTCTCAGGGTGAGATTATTGGGGTCTAGGCCTGTTGCAACCTCCAGGGTCCAGAGCCCTTAGTCAAGCCTGAGCTCAGGCCTGCTTAAACCTCCAGTGGCCCGGGCCCCTCAACCGTGCCTGATGTAAACTGAGGCTCAGAGCGGTGAAGTACGTTTCCTGTAGGGCACAAAGCTTGAGGTAGCAGTGAGGATTAACAAAGCTCACGTGTTTCTAACCCCAGTGCCCCTAAGTGGTTTATCAGCTTGGGTGCTCTGACAACCACCAGGAATGACAATGTACTGGGGCTGGGGAGATACCATTCAGCATATGTGGTGAAGTGTTTGCTGTGCACTGAAGATCTGAGTTTGATCCCCAGAACCCATGTGACAAAGCTGGGTGTGGTGACACCCACTCATAATCCAGTTCCAGGGAGGTGGAGACAGGAGTATCCCTGGCCAGCCAATTTAGCCTGTTGTTGGTGCTCCAGGCCAATGAGAGACACTGTGTGAAACGAAGAGAAAAGATGGTGTGCTCACGAGGATGGACACCTGGGGCTGTTCTCTGGCATGCATGCATGCACATACCCGACATGTACACAAGGCACTTGCATTAGCAATACGCAGAACATGCAATTGAGGTCTTGAGCAAGGGAACAGAGAGCTCACTGCTTACTGTGGACCAGGGATGATGCCAGGCATTTTGAATCTATGGTTTTGCTTGATTCTTATGAAAGTCTCATAAAATATTATAATTTACATTTTCCAAGTCTACAATTACAGTCATAGCAAGGCTTGGTGCCATTGGTGTGGTCACCTATTGTTGTGTGACAATGTGCTCCAAAACCGTGCATTATTCTCAGGGTTTTGTTGGCCAGCAGTCCCAGTAGAGCCTGCAGGGCACAGGGTCACATGGGGTAACTTGGTGGTATCAACTGGAAGGAGGTATCAACTGTGGGGGGGGGGGCATCCTCGATGGCGAGGACATTGGCAAGGAAGGCTGGCAGGCTGGGCTCAGCTGAGGATCCTCAAGGATCCTGAATGTGGTTTCTTCAGTCTAGCCGTCATCAGATGGCAGGTCCCATCACTTTAGCTCTTGGAGCATCTCAGAAGGGTGCTCTGGGACACACTTGAGGACATGGGCCGTCTTTCAAGGTAGTCCAGCTTCCCTTCTGCTGAAATCGCTTGGTCAAGGTCATTTTAGAGCTGGTTCCAATGCAAGAGGTGGACATATGCTGATTCCATTATTCAATGCAGTAATGCCCTGTGGCCCCCTTAATTCTCTGCACTTGCCCAAGGTGTGATACCTAGAAAGTGGTACAAATAATTTATGAACTTGGAACGTGGCTCCCAAGTCACACTAAAACTGCCTGTTTTCAAGGTATGTTAGTTACTAATCTCATTGCTGTGACAAAAATACTTTCCCAAAGCAATTTAAGGCAGGGTGTATTGTGGCTCACAGGATGAGGGTTCAGTCTGTCACGGTAGGAAAAATATGCAGCAGGAGTGTGAGGTGGTTGGCCACACCAAGTCTGCAGCCAGGAGGCAGAGAGATGAATGCTGGTGTTCAGCAGTTTTCTCCTTTTCATTCAGTCCTAGATTCCACCCCATGGGGTGGCGCCACCCACATTCACAGAACATTTTCCTTCCTCAATTACTTCTTTCTAGAAACACCCTCAAAGGCGTGCTCCAAGGTTTCCTAGGTGAGCTTACGTCCTATTAAGTGGATAATGAATGAAGATGACACATCAAAAACCAGTAATGAGACCAGTGCAGACCGAAGCTGGGTCACAGGCAGAAGCTGGGCTCCAGGCAAACACCGGACTGTGGGCGGAAGCTCAGCCACAGGTGGGTTCTGGGCCGGATCTGGATGCTGGACTGTAGGTAGAAGCCAGACCTCACATGGATACTAGACCACAGGTGGGTGCTGGAGAAGGTGCCACTTATTCAAGACACAATGCTGACTAACAGCATTCCCATCAGGAAGACTTCCCGAGTCCTCGTTCACAGATGCGTTCTCAAGGTCACCTGATGCCTGTGTGGCAGAAACTCTGTTTGTCTTATTCCTCAACACAAACTCTTTTTCATTTTTGCATTCATCTTTTAAGTGGCCAAATACGGTTCCAGCCAAGTCAAACGCATCAGTCACTCTGATGTCAGTGCTCCAAATTATTATGTTTATGCCAGTGACAATCACCAAGAGACTCAGTTGGTGACAAAGAGTTGGCTGGAGCTCTTGGAGAAGCCCCATCCTGGTACCTGTGCAGGGACTGGAAGGAAGATGCTTCAATAAGACCCAAAGTTGACAAAACAATATGTTGAGCATCTCTTAGTTTTGAAAGAGGATCCCCAAGTGGGGTTCAGGTACCTCCTCAGGGGTACCTCTAAAAGAAGATGGGTTAGCTGTGCTGTTCCCAATCCACTAGCAGATATAAGTGGAGCAGAGAGGATGTTGGAGAGAGGGAATGATGAGACATGAGCCAGTGTTCTTCCTCTGTCGACATGAAGGAAGCGAAGGGCTGCTCTGCTATTGGGAGGCCAGCCATCCTCTGCTCATTGTTTCTCCAAAAGCCAATCTGATTCAAGCTGAAGAATGAAGAAAAGACATGGAGGCAAGGTGGGGGCTTGAGTCTGCTTTGCTGTTGCTTCTGGGGACCACGTGAGGAAAGACCTGTGAATTTCCAGAGGGATCAAGGAAGCCGTGGAGTCGAGCTTGACCCATGGGCCTGGTGCACCCAAGGGCGACCTGCTGCAAACCAAAGGGACCTGAGCATTAAGAGCCAGTTGATTACATCGTAGAGAGTCCCATCACCAGGAGGATTTGGAAGAGGCGAAACAGATCTCTGTCAGTGAGCCATGTGGAGGGGGCTTAGGCAAGGCACTGGTACTGTGGGAGTGGGTTCCTTTCTGCAACACAAAGCTTGACTACGTGTCCCAACCCCCTTGACACGTGGCTGTGTGACTGAGCTCCAGCCATAGAAGGCGAGGTCAAGCTCACTGCATGCCGCTCCTGTGTCTGGCCCCTAAAAGTCACCTTCTCGTGTTCTCCGTATATTTTCCTCTCTGTTAGAGGAAGGCTGGGAAGCAGCATGTTGAAAACAGCAGAGCCCCTCCAAATCCAAGTCCCTGGATGAACGTGGGAGCAGAGGTGCCATGTGAGGCTGCCTTTCACTTGAGGCTCCGTGGGAACAAGACTGAAGGTCCTTTTTCTTCAGCCATCATGCCTTCAGTTCTGTTCCAGTGGCTTAGCTGCCCCCTCACTCTAGTGTTCCCCCAAACACACCTGGACTCCACAAAGTTTCAGCATGCGGACACTTTGCATGCAGAAGGCACCAGTGGCCATTGGCCACTGGAATGATCCTGATAATTAGTGTTGACAGGAGATAATTTCACTTGTTGGATGCTGGAGTGGAGAGAATTTTGCCCTTTTTTTCCCTCCCAAATGCATCTTCTTAGACCAAACAATTGAGCTGGGAAACTCTGAGAGGGAAAGGGGCATGAAAGCAAAGGTTATCATGCCTTCCATTTAATCCTGCTGGGGAAAGCCTGGCCAACCCAGAGAGAGAGAGAGAGAGAGAGAGAGAGAGAGGGAGAGATTGTTGGGGGGCCTGGGGAGGCATGGGAGATAAGACAACCTGCATGTGATGTCAATATTTTATACCAAGTCAGATGGCAGTGAGCTGGGAGGTTTCTGCATCTTACTGTCAAGGAAAGCAAGGTTGAAAGCGTTGGAAGTAGGGCTGGGCAAGTGGCTCAGTTGGTTCAGTACTTGCTGTGCAAGCGTGAGCGCCCGGGGTTCAGCTCCCCTGCCAGGCACAGCGGCGCACGTCTGCAATCGCAGCCCTCAGGAAGCGAGAGTGGAGATCCCAGAGCAAGCTGGCTAGCTCATGTAGCTCAGCTGGTGAGCTCTGGGGTCAGTGAGGAGTGGAGGATGGTTGAGGAAGACACCTGGCATCCACCTCCAGCTTCCACACACATGCATGCACCTGCACACACACACAAGTGCCCACCCACTCACGTATGAACATGCACATACATGTGCATGAACACCACACATGCATGTCAAAAACGAGTCGTCAAAGAAACTGCCCACATCTGCACCTCTCATGCCTACTCTGGTGCTGCTCACTCCATAGGCCCATTCCTCCCAAGCCCATGGCAGCCCAGCAGGGATTACAGGTCGACCTCACATTTTCATCTGGACGGCAGTCAACAGAAAATACCGCTTCCACGCTGCACATGAATCGTGTCCTCCTGGCCCTCACCTAGAAGGTCCGCTTCAGTGACCCATGGACATCACAGGCAAGGGGTTGCCTATTAGCACTGTGGAGCCTTTAGCTGATGGGGAGAGAGATCTGAAGGCCTGGCGAGGCCGTGCTTAAGAAGAAATGTGATTATTCTGTCTTCCTGCCTGGCAGGCCATGTGCAGCAGCAGTAGCGGCTGAGCCGTGGGGACCCCCAGGTAAATCCTAGAGGATGGGAGGGGGAGCCAGAGCCCCCTGCATACATCAGCAAGGAAGGGATAACATCCAGCCAGGGGATGAGCAGCAATTACTGTGCATCTGGATTTCCTGATAGGAGTGTGGCAAAGTTGTGCAGAGAGCAGCAGCTTGCATCCGGAGAGAGAGAGCTGGGGCTTCAGTGCAGAGCTCCTGCACTTGCCTGAGAAGTAATTAAGCCGCTTTGATCTTATCTGAAGCATTCACACTGAGCTCTGGCCAATGAGCTAATGCATTATCCCCCCACCTCAAGCCCTTTCCAGGTGTTTCTGTCCCACGTGGCCAAGAGACCTGTGTATCACGAGTCTGTACAAGTCATAGACTTGTGTCCAAGCTGTCAACATGGAGGGTCCAGAAGATTCAGACACTGTGTGGGCATCTTGGGCACATGCACAGGCGACTATGGCTGAGTCTCCACCTCTCCTCCAGCAACGAACTTAGCCCCAGCATCTGTGGGTTTGTGAACTCTCCACTGTGTGGGGCAAAATGCTTGTTTGAGTCCTACAGGCAGTCCTAATGTCTGGTCGGTGGCCTTCCAACTCAGCTTCTGATAGCTCCTGGTTTCACAGGGGGAAAGGAGCTTCCAGCCTCTGTCTCTCAGTTTCCCTGTCCACAGATGTACAGGAGTGAGCTGTGGAGGAGGAAGAGGAGAGGGCTGGAACAGTCCCTAGGACAAATGAAGAGGAACCTTCATCTTGGGTTTTCAAACACACACCGGGAAACCAAAGGCAAGGAAAGGAAATGATTAAAGAGACAAGGAATCGCCAGAGCAAAGCTGACAAGAGTGTCCCGCTGGGAATTTCCCGTGTCCCTTCTGAGCCCCGTGCTGCCTACAGCATGGCCTCCTGGCCCGTAGCTCTGTAATCATATCAACCCCCCATGGCAAGCTCTGTCATGGTACCGCCTCGGATGGGATCAAAGCCCATTACTGTAGCCCAGCACTGTAGCCCTTAAAGAGCCCTCACTCATTCCTCCAGCCTCTGCAGCCCATCGGGTGCGCTCCGTGTGCGTCCCGGCCTGGGTCTGGGGAAGGCACCCTCCTGCGTAAGTCCTGAGCTATGTACACTGGGAGTGCGTGCCTGGACCTAACAGGTACCCGAATACAGTGGAGCAGGGATTCTGGCTACACAGAGGGCCCTCAGGACATTTATAGTAACCATTTTTGGTATGTTTATCTAAAATGGTGACTTATAATAAGTCATAAAAGAAAAAAAAAAGGCTTCTCTCTAGTTGACCTCCCCACTACCTATTGCCTTACCAAGTGCCCTGTCTGCCACAGTGTGCTCCCATATAGGACCATGTGAGAGTTTTTAGTCCTCTCTTTATCAATTAAAAAAGAGTAGCCTACAGTCCTCTGAGGTATATTATTAACATCACACCAGTGCATTTCCTTTAAAAGTCGTGCAGAACATTCCACTTCAACCAATTCAGGAAGAGAAAGAGAAAGTTTCCCCATCGCTTTTCTTTCCACATCAAGTTCCAGCCAAGTTTCAGGTTTCTTCTCAAAACAAACCTTTTGTCAATTGAGTGTGTATCTTCCCAGATACGTTTCAAACCTCCCTCTATGTGTATGTGAGGGAGGGTTTGTAATGTACGGTTGTTAGTATAATTGCGTGCACTTGCCTGCCTCTTTCCTTGCTCATTAACTACGTTAGACTCTTCAACGTCATGAAGTTAGGACATTCCCTGCTGCATACTAGTCTGTCGTGTGGATGGGTCACAGTTTATGGGGCTTCAAGGATCATGAACTAGATGCCCAGCTGCCACATCTGGTAGACAGACCGTAGTGTTGGATTCAGGTATAACCATGCCTTGCCTATTAAAGTTGAATGCAAATTGCTTTCACTGGGATAGGCAGTCACTGGTTTCCACAGTAGCCCAACTGCTGCTTTAAAAAAAATTAATTGTACTTAGGTGTGTATATGTGTGTATGTGTTTGTTTGGGGAGGTAGGTGGGTGTGCACTTGTCACAACACATATATAGAGATCAGAGGACAAAAGAACAATGCTCTACTTTCAGCCTTGTTTGAGGCAGGGTCTCTTATTGTTTTCCACTCGTTCCGTGGACATGGCCGGCTGACCTGCTAGCTCCCAGGGATTCCCCTGTGTCTGTCTCCCGTCTCACTGCAGGCATGCTGGGATCACAGGTGAGCACTGCTGTGTCTGGTTTTGTGCGGGTCCTGGGGATCCAAAGTCTCATTATCATGCTTGTGTGCAAGACTCTTATCCACCAAGCCATCTCCCCAACCCTCAGCCTCTTAATAGTCTTGTTCTCTTAGAGGAAGCTGAGTGTCAAAACCCCGTGTTTTGGGCATTATGGTATTTTTTTAAAATTTGTTTGTGGATGTGTGTGCCACAGTGCATGGGTCGAGGACATACTTGAGGTGTCTGTACTCTCCTTCCAGCTTCTCTTTGAGACAGGATCTCTCATTGTTTTTGCCGCTGTTTACCCATCAGTCCAGCTGGCTCATGAGCGTCTGGGCATGTTGGGATCACAGACATGTGTGTGCCACTTTGCGTCTGGCTTACAGAATGCATGGGAGGATCAAATTCAGACTTGACCTTGTGGGCAAGTGCCTTTAGCTGCTGATCTATCTCCCACCACTGTGATTTTGATGCGTGTGTGTGTTTGTTATGAAGTATGCCGTGATGGTAGCTCTGTGCACATTTCTCTGTATGTGTGTATATTTATGGCAAGTGCAAGAAGTGGGATTGCATAACTGGGGTGGGAGGCAGGTGACAAAGGGACCGAGTTAGGAAGCCCACAGAGACTATGAAGGAGATGAAACCAGAGGGGTCAGCTGAGGACGGTGTTGCCCACATGGTGTGTGAGGCAGACAGAATGCAGTTCTGCTGGGACCTGCAGCTGTCAAGCCTCATAGTTAACTTTTATGCACTCCCATTGAATCCAACAATGAAACACCCCCCCCCACACACACACACATAGACAGAGAGAGTGGTAGAGAGAGTACTATGGCCAAGGGACCTGTTGGGACATCAGGGTTATGACAGGGTCTGCAACATCTCTGGCTCTTCCAGGGTTCCAGAAGACAGAGGCAAGGCACGGACAGCTGTGATCTCTGACTTCCATCATGCCTTATAGTACTTTCCCCTAATCACAGCCTTGGCAAGCTCTTGGTCATGGCTAATGGATCCTCTTGGATGAGGTCAACCTGAAGGCCCGGCTCTGGTTTGGACCGTTAATGATGCATGAAAGCTTCTCAGTGGGCAGCGAGCTCTGCCTACTCCATCTGGGGCTAATGGCCCAGGGGAGGGCCGCTCTAAAGTCTTGGGGGTGAGCGTGGGTGAGACAGTGCTGGACTGAGCCGGCATCAGCCACAGAGACCAGTTGGCTAACTCAGGGAACTTGCTTTCTTAATCCCCCTCCTTTTTTTGGGGGGGTGGGGTTCACAGCTGTGAGCTGGTGTCAGTGTATTTCTTAGTTAGATGCCATAGAAAATATACGGACAGCTGGCTTAAACAACAGTGTGTTTCTCATGGTTCTGGAGGTTGGAAGCCCGAGATCAAGATGTCCACAGAGGTGGTGTCTGGTCAGGGCTTTCCTCATGGGTTGTGGATAGCTGTCTAATTTGTATCCGCATATGATCTTTCCTCAGTGTGTGTGGGTGTATGGAGAGAAACCTGGTGCCTGTTGGTCTATGGACACTAATCTCATGAGAATCTCACTTTGTGCTGTCACCTAATAGATGACTTCCTGAAGTCCCCATCTATGGACACCATCATATTGGAGGCTGAGGCTTCAACCTTTGAATTTTGAGGATACAATTCAGAGCATAACACTTTTATTTTTTTGCACGTATTCATTTATTGTGGTTCTGGGGATGGAACCCTTGGCCTCATATGTCCTAGGCAAGCACTCGGCCACTAACCGACATCTCTGGCTTCCCTTTTACTTTGTATTTTGAGACAGGGTCTCCCTATGTTGCTCAGGCTGGCCTTGAACTCGCTCTGTAGCTCAGGAAGGCCTCAGCCTCCCGAGAAGGCTCGCACCACCAGACCAAGCAGTGGTCTCACTTTCCTGATAGGAAAATGTGGCTGAAGTTGTCCAGGTCAGCCTTGGATGTTCAGGAAAGTTCTTAGAGAGGCACAAAGTTCTTAGAGAGGTGCCAGGAGAACAGCTTCGATGCTCCCTCGTGCAACAGATCCAATCTTGGCTGATATGAGCAGCAGTGGGGGGTGTGTAAATCCAAACTTCCTGCACACATTGTGGACTGCTGGGCAGGAGCTTGAAAAGCCACATGCCTTTATCTTAGGATCAAATCTAATTCTTTCAGCTTGATGACTTTCAGCCCGTGGGAAAGCTACCTGGCTTTTGTGAACCCCGATGTCCTCATCCATGAAAGAGGGCTAATAAAATGAGTTATGGGGAGCAAATGAGTCAAAAACACAAAGAATTTGGCACAAAGCCTATCACAGCTCTTTCTTTCATAATATTTGGAGGCTTTTTTTTTTTTTTTTGTAAACATCAGGCTACAGTTGTTGGCTGTGGTTATAACTTCTCATAATAGCCCCTGTAACTTTCAGGAGCAAGAGGCTCAAAAAAGTCACCAGTGTCTTTACCTCCTCAGTGTTCATTTCATCATCGCCACTACACGGGCTGTGCGCACGGCTCTCCTCCACCTTTTTTTTTTTCCTTTCCTGGCAAGATTGGTATAATGTGTTGAAAATATTAATTATCCTCTCCACCTTATAAACAGAATTGGAAAGACCAATCTGTTGTTGCTAAACTTGGTGTAGGAAGTGTGTGTGTGTGTGTGTGTGAGAGAGAGAGAGAGAGAGAGAGAGAAAGAGAGAGAGAGAGAGAGAGAGAGAGAGCAAGAGAACAGGAGGGAGGGAGGGAGGGAGAAGTATACATGCGTGTATGATGTACTTACGTCAGTTGTTCCTTTTGTCCCCTTAGGTCGTAACAAATTATTGATGCCAGTTCCTTTAAAAAGACAATTAATCCAATTACCTTCATGTTCAATCAATACTAACGTCTTTATTTTCTTTAACTTGCAGGTTTCTGCAAGTCCTGCTACCAGCAAAGACGAGGTAGGAAACCTGGTTTTGCCTGCTCTTTGGGAGACATTTTGAAACAGTTTTCTTTTGCTGTGGATTTTTCTTCTAGCTGTGATTTGTGCTCTGGTGTTTGGGGTGGTCTGTTGTCGGCTGTGTGGTTTGGTGGTGCTGGGTTGGGCCAGCCAGCTCACTCATGCCAGCGTTCACGCAGCGTGTGCTCCGAGTGGCCGGGGAATGGGTTACCATTGCTAAAGCCAGGCCTTCTGCAGGCATCTAGAAGCTCCCTCACACAACTGTGAGGATGGTAGATGCAATAAGGCTTGTAGAGGCAGATTCTGGAAGATTCTATAAGACATGAGTGGTACTTGCCCCTCCTCCCCAGTGGACTTTCAGTTCAGATGTCTCTTCTTGGATAGAGGAGCTTGCTGTGCTCATGTTTTCTAGGAGCTGAGGGGGCAGTATAAGTAGTTGGCATGTCTAGTGAGGTGTTCTGTGGGACAGATCAATGGGGCCAAGACAGGAAGTGCAGAGATAGGTGGAAGTAAGGAGTTCCTAATATCATGTGCTTCTCAGCGACATTGGAACTGCTATTTGAACAAGCAATTGACTTTGAACACTTTGTTTCCTCGTTTTATGAGTGGGAATGGCAGGGCTGGAGGGATGGCTTAGTGGTTAAACTTTTGCTTGCAAAGCCAAAGGACCCTTGTTCAATTCCCTAGGACCCATGTTAGTCAGATGCACAAAGGGGCGCATGTGTCTGGAGTTCACTTGCAGTGGCTGGAGGCCCTGGCGTGTCCATCCTCTCTCTTCCCTTCAAATACATAAATAAAATATATATTAAAAATGCAGCTTTGGAAGCTGGAACTATTTTATAACCTGGCTGAAATAATGCTTAGTGATTCAATAAGTCCACTTCTACTGTGGACGCAATAGAAACAAGTGCTAATGTCCACCAAAAGACATA
Organism: Jaculus jaculus; assembly: GCF_020740685.1. Classification (NCBI taxonomy): domain Eukaryota; kingdom Metazoa; phylum Chordata; class Mammalia; order Rodentia; family Dipodidae; genus Jaculus; species Jaculus jaculus. The sequence continues at coordinate 105,672,861 of NC_059112.1, forward strand.
GGCAAAGGGTTGGGGAGATGGATCAGCAGTTACGAGTGCTTCCCACACAGTCATGAGGGCTCAAGGGGGCCCGAGGCTGGGTGTGGCCATGTGCATCTGTTACCCTGTGGGAAGAGAGATTGGAAAATTCCTGGGGTTCACTGAAAAGGCAAGCTCCAGAATCAGTGTGCGACTGTCTTAAGGAAGCAAACAAATGCGCGATGAAGGTGACATCCAACGCTCTGTCCCCATCTGCACACATGTGCGTACATTACACACACATACAAAACCACATATGCTATGCATGTGCAAAAAAAGAAAGACATAGGCAAGAATATTCATGGAGGTTTTATTTAACACAGACCTAAAGAAGAAGCAACCTAAATGCCCATTAACCAGATAATAAGCAAATCATGGTGTGTGGGTGCAATGGAAGGCCAGGCAGCAATCCAAGATGATCATCTATGGATACACAACACAGCCTTATGACTCATAAGTATGTAATGTCGAGGGAGATCAGTGAGAGCATAATGATGCACCTTGTATGACTTCATCTGCATCCATATAAAAAACCATCGTCATTCATCTCAGGTGATAAGACCGAGAAGGGTTGGTTACCTGTGGGAGGTGTTGACAGCATAGGTGAGCGTGGGGCCCTGCTGTGGGGGAGATGGGAGGGCTGTGTGATTTCATGTGCAAAGCGTGTACAGCTCTACATGTATGATGGGAGCCTATCATACAATATCATTTCCATATGGGAAAAAAACAAATCTACTGAGGAAAAAGGGACTGAGTGAGAAAGAACAGGGAGGCAGAAAGGAAGGGAAGGGAAGGAAAGAGGGAGGGAGAAAGAGAGAGGCAGGAGTGAAGGTAAGAAAGAGAAAGGAAAGAAGGAAGAAAATACATAAGAGGGAAGGAAGGAAAGAGGAAGAAGGAAGGAAAGAATAAGGTAAAGAGAGAAGGGAGGGTGGAAGGAAAGAGGAAGACAGAAGATAAGAATGGAAAAGCATTAGCTTTGTTACTGTGTCCAAAATACGTGACAGAAACAACTTAAGGGAAGAAAGACGTATTTTGGCTCCTGGATTTCAAAGATGGCAGTCAGGATTTTCTTCACACGAGCGTGGACAGAGCGTGCTGGTGGGAGGAGCTTGGGGAAGACCAGATTTCATATCACAGCTGATAGGAAGCAGAGCTGAGACTGAAACCATTCATGGACAGTGGCCCCCAGGCCCCTCCCCAGCACCTGTAGGCGCCGGCTGCACCCAGCCAGGCTGCCCCTCCTCACGTCTGCGCAACCTTCCGCGTGCGGCCGCCAGCTGGGGACCAAGTGTTCGGACTGTGAGTCTGCGGGGCACATCTCACATTCAAATCACACCACGAAGAAAAGCAAGGAAGGAAACCAGGCACAGAGGCAAGGAAGAATAAAGGAGGGAATGAGGAAGGCAGGGAAGGAGAAAAGAGGAAAAGAAGAAGGAGAAGGGTATGGAGGAAAAGAAGGGTGGGAGACAAGGAAGAAGAGAGAAGGGAAGGAACGAAGAAAGTTCAAGAAGGCAGGAAGGCACAAAAGGTGGGCCCCGGGACAGTGCAGAGGTGCAGGGTAGAGACACTCAGAGTACACCCGGAACTTCAGACCAGAAATTAACTAAGTTCGGCCATTCATTCATTCACTTGCTTGTTTACTCCACGTTCCCATTACCCATACAGAACATGGATTTTTGGAAGTCCTTTTTATCTCCTCCTAACCATTGTCTCTGACACTAAGTTATTGCTGCAGCCAGATCATATTTTTGCAATACTGTAGGGTGGGGACCTTATATTAATTGAATTTCTAATGCTATAATTCATCAAAGCAGACCATCACCATTTTTTTTTAAATGCAAGATCTATAGCCAGGGCTTGTTCTATTAGGTAAATAATAGTGGCTCAGAGAAAGACTTTCTGCGAGGCCCTTTTCCTTCTCCAATCCCCTTCTCCCCCACCCAAATACAGACCAACAGTTGTAATTTAAGCAGAACAAACCCCACCTGTGGAGAAGACAATAGTTAAAGGGAGAGAAAAAGGAACAAGTGGACGGCTTTGCCAGTCCTTTTTTCTTTCTGCACATTGACAGAGAATATGTGAATAACGTTTGCTAAATCTGGACTCAGAAAAACATGACAGCAAGCTGTTTGTGCCAGTAGTTTCAGATGGCATATGCCACCCCTCCCTCCCTGCACACAGTTTTAATAAGGTGGCACACGGGCTATTGAGAAATGTTCAAACCCTGCCGGCTCAAGACCTTTATCTTGTACCCAAATTCTGCCCAGGCATGTCTATGACAGCTGAAGAATTTATCTTAAATTCCCTCTGCTGGCCTCAAAACACATGGCCCTTTGTCCCCAAGCAGCCTGGAAGAACCAAGCGAAGATGTCACATACATAATATAACAGATAAATGGCCCCAATTTCCATGTGCATATGATGAATGGAATACAAGAACAACCCACACAGATTTGCACATTAATTGGCCCTGCGTGGATCCATTTTGAACCTAAGTTGCTACTGTATGTCTTCTGGACTTCTTCCCCTTTAGAGTCATTAAGCCTGTTTTATCACACAAATGCACACACATTGCCTGTTATTTATCGTCACGCAGCTTGCCCTGCTGAGAGAGAACCCAGTTACCTGGTCACAGCCGTGGATTGCAAATGCTTATGTTGAGCTCTCTGGCCACCAACTGAACACTGACAGGTTGATCTGAGCCCCAGCCCGTGTTGGCTGACAGACAGACAAAGGAGGTTGCTGGCCAGCCTGTTCAAAAAAAAAAAAAAAAAATTCTTTTCGGGTACCAGGGTTTTTTTGGTTTTTTTTTTTGCCTCACTTAATGATTTCCTGTTGATAGTTTAATGGTAATGCAAACCTAGTGGAGGACCTCGATTTTGATAAATTGGACAGCATCTATTTCAGGGCAAAGCAATCGAACTGAGATGGATTGATATTACAGTTTTGTCATCCCAAATAATTGCAATGGCAAACGACACGGGTGGCGATCTTGGTGGCTCCTGAGAAAACGTAGGTGGAACTTCCCTCCTACTGATTTCCTTTTTCTTTTCAAAAGAAAACTTTATCCCAGGCCAAGGAATCACTAATTTTTCCTGTCACAGGCCTATTTTACAGGAAAGCGAGTCAGGGGCCAAGAGTGCACTTGAAGTAGTCTGCCACGTAGAAAAGATGCCCGTGCGCTGGAGAAAGGGCTGAGCATCTGCCTCTGTGGGCAGAGCACTTCGGGCTATCTGAATCGTTTGAGCATCGAGGACCTCGTACAAGGGACAAGCGAGCCATTGTCCCGAGAGGGTTACAGTGGCAAGGCCGTGAACTGGTCACAGAGACCTGGGCCTGCATGTGACCCATTATGTGACAGAAGTCCTTTGTCTGTAAGGTAGGACAAGCATGCTGCCTTGGGCTGCTGAATTGGCTAGCTTTATGTTGCTGTGAGCATGTGACAGGCCATTCCAATGTTGTGGCATACAGGAAGGAAATAGAGATAGAGACAGAGATGAGAGAGAGAGAGAGAGAGAGAGAGAGAGAGAGAGAGAGAGAGAGAGAGAGAGGAGCAAGGTTCAGTTCCCAAAGGCACATCCCCAGTGACGTACTTCCTCCAGCTAAACTGAACCTCCCAAAGTTTCCCGATTCTTGCCACGTGATACCACCGTCTTAGGACAGACCCATTACTGCATGATCATTGTAGGAGGACACCTCATATTCAAAGTGTAATAGTTGGTGTGAACTGTACGTGACACAACCAATATGCCCTGTCTAAGGCAGAGCTAGGCTCTAAGTAGGGACTTGACTGTCCCCACTCGGCACCATGCACTGCCCCCATTCCTCTGTCTTGAGTAAAACAATGACACCAGCAGCGACAAAATAATCCAGTAAGAAGTCACTTGAGGGGCCAGAGAGATGGCTCAGCAGCTAAACACTAGCAAAGCGTGTCAGCCCTGATTTTACTCCCTGGTACCCATGCAAAGCCACAATATACAAAGCGGTGCATGCATCTGGAGTTTGTCTGCATCAGCAAGAGGCCCTGGTCAGCCTATACTCTCTCTCAAATAAGTAATCAATTTAAAAAAAAAAATCAAAATTAAAGACAGAAATCACTTGAGACCCATTGGCTTGGTGCCCATGTTATAATCACAGCCTCACTGCAGGCAGGAGTTTCCTTACCTGGGTTAATTCACATTGAAATAATTGATCCTCTTCTGCTCATCCGAGGACAGGGTGCCCATGAAGAGTAGTGTGACTTTCTAGTAGCATTCTTAGCCTCTTGTCATTTTTCCAAGTCACATATTAATCATCTTCTCTGTCCTTAAAGCTAGTGTAAAGAGATATTTAAAGAGCTGTGAGCAGTCATCTGGTCTCAATTCAAGGGTCCAGATTTTTTTTGGAGATATTACTGGGTTTTTCATTAGATGGATCTTGAAGTAACTTATGATAGTCCAGATACAGTACCGGTACCAGAGATGTACACATGACTTGCATATAGCCACATACCCACCAAGAACATCTGACTGCACAGTGGATTTTGTGGTGCCAATCCCTTGACGAGGCCTAGGGTGCTCACAAGACCACAACCCTCTCTATATCTGGCAAGTTTTGTTTCTGAGTTCAACTGGCAGTGAGCCGAGACTGGTAAGGTAAATGATTCTCAGAAGACCCTTGAAGGTGAGCTAGGTTGTCACAAAGCCAAGAAAATTTGAATTCGAGAACACACACACACTCACACTCACACGCACACTCGCACACACACATTGTCATGGAAGTCAGGGAGTGAGAGCGTTTGAAGAAAGAAGAGCACTTGGATGACTCGGCAAGGTTGAGGGAAAATAAGACTCAGTTGATGACACTGGGTTCATTCATCTAAGGGTGGGTGTAATCATCAGCATTTTTTTTTTTGTTTGGTTTTTAAGGTAGGGTCTCACTCTAGTCTGGGCTGACCTGGAATTCACTACGAAGTCTCAAGGTGGCCTTGAACTCACAGAGATCCTCCTACCTTTACCTCCCGAGTGCTGGGATGAAAGTCGTGCGCCACCACGCCCAGCGTCATCAGTGTTTTCAAACGACCTTTCCATTGAGGTGGTGGGAGTAGAAGCTAGACGCTGGTGGTGCAGTGACTAGACCAACGACTCAAGGAGACAAGTGTTTGAGCCCAGAGAACGTTGGGACCTCAAGGACAGACAGGATGTGTGTGTGCACGCATGCGTGAGCCACAGCCCACCGGTGACGGTCAAAGGACAATCTGGTGTGTCTGTCTCACCTTCCAGCGTGTTGGAGGCAGGGTCTCCTGTCCTTTACCACTGTGTTCAGCAGGTTGCTGGCCTGTGAGCTCCTGAGAGTTCTCCCACCTCTGCCTTCCTCCTCACAGCAGGAGAGCTGAGGGCAGACACGCCTGCTTTCATGTGGCTTCTAGTTCTGCAGCTCAGACCCCATCACGCACGGCACTCCCGCACCCCAAGCTTGCCCTTTATTTTCTGTGACGAGGTCTCACAATGAGCCCCATGTTCACTGATTTGGCTAGACTAGCTGGCTTGCAAACCCCACGGGTCCTCGAGTCTCCATCTCCCCTGAAATAAGGATTATGTAGCCACATGCTGTCATACATGAGCTTTTGCTTTTTTATAGCGTGGGTACTGAGCGTCTGCACTTAGATTCTCATGCTTATGTGGAAAAGATGCTATCAAATGAGCCACCTCCCCAACTCCAGGAGAGAAGGATTTTGGAAGGAATTCCCAAGGTGTCACTCAGTCGGATATGGGGGTGGAATGGGAGCTCACAGCCATCGAGGGGAGACCAGAGCATCCTCAAGTACACCTTTACGTACTCACCACGGTGACCCCCAGAATCTAGCTCCCTGCCACAGAGCAGTGCCAGTGATCAAGGAAAGGGCACTTCTCCTGCATGTCATTATGAGAAGAAAGGATGGAGAGTAATGTGGATGCATTTGAAGAAAGGCAAAAGAAGTCAAGAGAAGTGATGTCTGGTAACCTTCGCCTTCCCAGTAAACAGCAGAAGGAAACGTGTGTGATGAGAATCAGGAGCGTAGAGGCCGAATCAGCATTTAGAGAAGATCAACATGCAGGTGGGCAGCTGATCGGTGGCCCCTGGAGAGACTGTATAACCGGGGAGACCTGCTGGGCAAGCGTATCCGGTGATACCTAGGGTATGTGGGGACAGCGGGGAGGCCAGAAGAATCCCCCTCCCCAAAGCCAGCAGCAGCAGCAGCAGCAACGATGTTAGACATTGTGGGTCTCATGCACTGAGTTAGGGCTGCACTTCCTCAAAATGACCTCATCTCTATGTATGAGAGGTGAGGAAACTGGGACACAGAGAGGTGATGTTGGCTGTGGAATAAGTTGTTTTTCTCATTGCCACAACATAATACTTGAAAAGATGTTTTAAGGGAGAAGAGGTTTGTTTTGGCTCACTGTTTGAGAGAGTAAATTAGGTTTGATGGAGCTGTTCATAGCATTGTGGCAAGAGCAGTGGCTGGGGCCCCTCTCATCTCTGTAGCCCAGAGAGAAGAGAAGAGGAGAGGAGGGGAGGGGAGGGGAGGGGAGGGGAGGGGAAGAGAAGGGGAGAAGAGAGGAGAGGAGAGGAGAAGGGAGGGGAGGGGAGGGGAGGGGAGGGGAAGAGAAGGGGAGAGGAGAGGAGAGGAGAGGAGAAGGGAGGGAAGGGGAGGGGAGGGGAGGGGAGGAGAGGAGAGGAGAGGAGAGGAGAGAAGAGAAGAGGGGCGAGGCCAGACATGAAGATGGATGAGAACCCAAGTCTTGCACCCAGTGGCCTACTTCCTCCAGGCTGACCTACCCCTTAGGATTCCATAGCCTTCTAAAACCACACCACCCACTGGGGACCACGTGTTCAAATACATGAGCCTGTGGGAGACATTTTTCTTTTAAACTGCAGCATGCTGCCCAGACTTATTGAAGAACTAAATAGTATGACCCGTGTGGTGCCCAGGCCCTGTCTACAGTGAACAATACCATCTGCAAGTCCAGCACCAGTGAGTGGTAAAACTTAGGCAAATTACTCCATGGGCCTCCTTTGTGCCTTCCACAGATGGAGGATGAGGAATGAACCTTGTGTAGTTCTTTTGAGAAGCCTGAAAGGACTATGTGACATAAAGAAGGCAATTAGCATTTCACTTGGGACTGCACGTCCTGGAGCATATGCTGGCCATTGTTACTTTGCTTGGCGAGGTTGGTGGCTCGTTCTATACACCAGCAGAGTCACGTAGAACCAGGAAGCACTTCATTCCACTCTGTGATTGTTAATCTCCATTGTCAGTTTGACAGATTTAGAATCACCATGGAAACAGATCTCTTGGCATGTTTCTGAGGGATATTCTAGATGAGGTAATTGAGGCGGGAGGACCCACCCTAGATGTGAGCAGTGCTGTCCCATGGGCAGGGGCCCTGGACTGGATAAAAAGGAGAGAATGCGTACTGTTACCTTGCCCATTTCACAGATGAGCAAACTGAAGCTCAGCAGTTCAGCAAATGAATCAGAGAGTAAAGTGAAGGGCACACCCGTGACTAGAATTCACCTGCCCCGCCCCTGGGAAGTGAGGCCATACATCCCTCCAGTGCTTGAGAGGTGAATGTTGTGTCTTTGAATCCTGAAAGAAAACCTACCCTCTCCTCTTCCAAATTCCTCCTCCAAGTCTGCCTCAGTTGCAGCCCAGCTGGCCTCGTCGAGGTCTGTTTCAAGACTTCCTGAGAACTCTGTGAACATAAGACCCATTTCTGTACCATACATTTCTTATATGGTTTTTTAAAACAGTTTTATCGGGAGCTTTAATAAATGAGCTTACTGCAGTTTTGACACCATTTATTTCCATAGCGTGATGTATTCCAACCTTCTAACTATTTGAGCTCAGAAGATCTGCCCGCAGGCTGCCATCTCACGGCAGCTCTCAGACTCGGTGCACCAAATTAGTCCCAGCAGCAGAAGCTCCGGCGCCCCCTTCCTCGATCACAGCGCACAGCTCCAAGGGTTTCGAGTGTTTCACCAATGGCAAATGGAGACATGGCTCTCATGGAGGAGATGGGAGGCAGCTGGAGGGGTGACCGCTGACAAAAAGGGTTGGGGTGCTCAGAATGGGTCGAGGAGATGGCAAGTTAAACTGATTGATTTTGGAAACACAGTAACATGAGTAGAGCTTTGAATAAGGGTGGGAGAGGAAGAAGGGGTCTAGGTAGGGCCCCACAAACCCCTGACAGAAGAACAGTAAACCTAGGCTTGCCCGGGAGAAGCAAAAGGCTGTGGCTTGGGTCCAGGCGGACACAGGGGTTCTGCTAGTGGGTGGACCTCTTGAGGGACATGCTCTGTTTAACAAGCGGGAAGTGTATGTTTGCTAGCCCCTCATTAGGCACTTTTAACTTAAAATGAATAAAACAGAATTTTGTGTCCTCAAGAAGTCTTTCATTAAGACATACAGGTGGACAGACAGGGGTTCTCAGCTAAGTTCTCATAGAGGTGGGCTCTGAGGGGCAAAGAACGATCACCAAGGAGATGCAGTGGTCCCCATAGGAAGAGGCTACAGATGGGGTGGGATTTATTTTTTTCTTTTCCCCACTCACCCACAACCTTATTCAAAAGTCAGAGAAGATATTAAGAGACATATACACAGAGAACACACTTGGTGACATGCTTTCATAATCTAGAAGCATTTTTATGGTGGTGTTTTTGTTTATGTATTGGGATTATGTCTATCAATGTAACCAAACCCAGGCTGGTTTGAACTTGCTTTGTAGCTCAGGGTATCTTTGAACTTGTGAATGTCCTGCCTCAGCTTCCCCTCAGCTGGGATCATAGGTGTGTACCACCATGCTTGGCTTTAGAAACAATATTTATTCACTTATGTTTTTCTTTGAGCATTGGTGTTGATGTTACACATGAATGTGTGTATGTATGTTCATATATGTGTGGGTGCATGCATGTGTGTGTGTGTGTGTGTGTGTGTGTGTGTGTGTGTGTGTGTATGGAGGCCCAAGGTTGACATCTGGCATTAACCTTAAGAATGCTGTCCACCTACTTTTGAGACAGGGCGTCTCATCGGCCTTGAGCTTACCAATTAGGCTAGACTAGATTGCCAGTAAGATCCAGAGAGCCTCTTGTCTCCACCTCCACACTGGGGATTAAAAGTCCCTGTCAATGAGCCTGAGATGTACAAGAATACTGAGGATTGAACTCAGCTCCTCATGCTTGTGAAACAAGCACTTTATTGAGTAAGTCATCCTCCCACTTACCTAGCAGCAATTTGTTGTTGTTGCTTTTTGAGGCAGAGTCTCATTGTAGCTCAGGATAACCTGGAACTCACTCTGTAGCCCCAAGCTGGCCTCAGACTCACAGCCATCCTCCTCCCTCAGCTGGCTGAGTGCTGGGACTAAAAGCGTGCACCACCATGATTGTCTGCATTAGAAGCAATTTTAGCAAGGAGGAGAGAGAGAGAGCACTTGATTTCGATGTGTACGGAGCAGCAGAGAGATGGAAGTCCAGTGGGATATGCGGGTGAAGGACACTGAAGGTGACTCCTTGTCATGTTGACCTCTCCTTGACAACTGTGGCAGCTACAGCAGTGAAAACAGCCACCATTTTGGAGATGTAGTCTGCATGCTAGGCCCCATGTTCAGTATGTTGTATGATCTAACCGTTTTATTTTTTCCAACAAACTTGGAAGGGTATTCCTAAAACCTTCATTTAACACGTGATAAAACCGAGGCCCAGAAGAGTTTATGGATCTGTCCAAGGCCATATGTCCGTGAGCAAAGCTAGTATTTGAGTCCACGCACTTTGCCTTCTGAACCATCTCAGATGGGAGAAGCAGCTGTGCAAACCCCCATGGGTTAAAGTCTGCATCGCTCAGCAAAACCTCTCATGACAAATGATCCTAACGCACTTTGGGGAGCCTTGGTGACCGTGCCTGACTCTCTGCTCTAATGTTCCTTGACTCCAAGCTGATTCTCTTCTTCCCTCACCAGAATGACAATTAAGGGTGAGAAAAAAAAAAAAAAAGAGAGAGATAGAGTTGGTGCTATTCTGGCTTCCTGTATTGAGCTATGAATAAATGATGGTAGCTGTGAAATGGTGTGATGTTTAGATCGTTTCTGGTAAATTAAAAGAAAAAAAAACTAAAAATTGAATAAAGTGGTAACACACACAGACGTTTAAATCAGAGGAGTGAAACAAAATTAGTCATCTCTGCGTTCTTCCTGGCCTTGTCATTCTAACGTAATTAGTTGGTGAAAAAAAATTAATTAATACTCAAATATCTGACATGTTTTACATGTTGATTTGAAACATGTTAATTACAACTTCTCCTTGGCCCCAGGACTGTCTTCAGTAGCTGCTGAGGCGGGAATTATGATCTTGTAGCCCTCTTCTTAAAGACAGGCAGCCAAGGGACGATGGAGGAGCTCCCTGCGAGGCTCAGAGCTACTTGCCTGTTGGCCGAGGAGAGAGAGCGAAGAGCACTGTTGGGAACAGTCTGTTAGTGATTCCAGCTAGCTGGAGTTTTGCTGCAACTTCAGTGTCCCAAGAGGACTCCCAGTGTCCTAATGAGCAAGCGCTCAGCTGGGCCAACAGGGTCTCCCAAGGGCAGGCAGAGTCTGGGGTTGACACTGGGCTTCTCATTTTGCCAAGTCCTTGCTCACGGGTGGTATGGTCATGTCAGAGAGACACACGCCGAGCTCCAGCTGTGAGTCATCGAAGATCTGCAGAGTTCCAAATTCGTTTTTTTTTGTACTCACCCACTTGGTCTCCACCACCACAGTGATGTCCTCCACACCAAGTGGCCTTTTAAAAAAACAGAGGCTATTGAAAACTAATATTGGTTTATATACTGGGGACTTTGGTACAATTTTATGTTCATTATTTTGCCTGTTCTGGTAGAGTCCATTGGTAAATGAATATTATGGGAAGTGGTCACGATAGTTAACATTTATGATTATTTACTATGCACAAGGCACCTTTTTTTTGTTGTTTGTTTTTTTGTTTTTTGAGGTAGGGTCTCACTCTAGCCCAGGCTGACATGGAATTCACTCTGTAGTCTCAGGGTGGCCTCAAACTCACAGCGATCCTCCTACCTCTGCCTCCCAAGTGCTGGGATTAAAGGCGTGCGCCACCACGCCCGGCCAAAGCACCTTTTAATAACTTTGGAAAATGTATTTATTGATCACTTTTATACTCATATATTGTATTTTGATCATAATCATCTCTCCTTGCCCTCTCTTGCCCCCTTTCCCTCCTCCCTCCACCGAACCCCTTTTTCTTCCCACATAGTCTCTCTTCTACCTTGATGTGGGCTGTGTGTCCCCCCAATGCATTTAATTAATTATGGCTGCCGGTCATTTACCAGAACTTGTGCAACTTACCAGTGGCTACACAACTAAAGAAAATATCTCCTTCTCCCCCAGCAGCAATTAACTGACAGTACTTCCTCAGGGGGAGCCCTGAGCCTCGTGTCCACACCCACTGTCTGTGATGGAATGTTGTGCTCACCAAAGCATGCCCCAGGTATTCAAACAAAGACTACTCTTGCCATGGCAGGGCCACCCAGAGCAGTGCTGGCTTGCTTGGCATTGCCCAGTGGCCACACCCTCGTGTTCTAAGCAGTTTTCACCTTTGACCCTGGCTATTCCCTGTCACATTCTCATTGGTTATTTCCATTTTACAGGGTGGGAAGTCTGCACAGGCTTGGAAATGTGCCTGGATGTGCATGTGACGTCCCACTCAAAGATGGAACAGGAGATGTGCAGATGATCAACCCAAGGGCTGGGCTTATTGATGATATTGGGAAAGCGATGGATTACCTCTGCCTGCCTTCTCTTGACCAGACTCCAGTGACATGCTATCCTGTACTAGGAGGGAAGCTGGGACACCTGTCCACCTGTGTACCCAGGGGATTAGGCAGCCTGTTTGGTGAACCTCTAGCTGCCTCTAAGACACACTTCATGGTCCGAGTCCAGCCACAGCGCAGCTGAGGGTGTCTTCACCTTCATGCAACACTGCTGTGGCCCTGGTCCTCAATCCAGCATGGGGTGTGCACTCTGCCTCCAGCCTGCCTCTCCAGAGGCACAAAGTGCCGATGTCGTCTCCTGGGGGTACCTGAGACTGAACTTGACATAAATACATTACTGCAAATTAGAGAATGCAAAAAAAAAAAAAATCAAGCTGTGGGGAGTTAGACTCTGGATCTATTTTTATAAGCCACGGAGAGTCTGCAAAGGAAATATTGTCAAACAGAAAACAGATTAAAAATGCATAATGGTTTATTACTATATATTTAGATGAATTTTTTAAATGTAGCCCTAGTTTTTAAAAGGAAAGTGGTTATCAGCTTTTCCCCCCATCTCTGGTTAGGTTTGTATTTTTAATTTGAATGATCTAGCCAGCTTTTGCATTAGAATCTTTCTGCTTAAAGCTTTTGTAAGTGGACAGTCTGTTGTTGCAAGATTCAGTCTATAAGACGAGAGAGGTGGGCCCGTGCCATATAGTTACTACCACTGCTTAAATTGTCTCTATTCTTAGATACTCTGGGCTCGCTATAATCCTCAGCCTAACTCTAATAGTGTTTTAGAAAAGAGAGGACAGATGGATATAAAAAACAATACAACATTAAATTTCTATGCTAACTTAGAGATACATTCACATTTATGATATCTTTAATATATATATATATATATTTATATTTATATTTATTTATTTATATTTGGGAGGAGTGAGGGAGCCAGTGCCTGTAGCCACTGCAAATGAACTCCAGATGCATGTGTCACCTTGTGCATCTGGCTTACATAGGTACTGGGGAATCAAACCTGGGTCCTTGAGCTTCACAGACAAGTGCCTTAACCACTAAGCCATCTCTCCAGCCCCCATTTCAGATATTTTAAAATTGTATGTATGTTGATATTGAGAGATGCTCCACAGCGCCCCCCACACAAAAGGAAATAAACAGGACCAACATCACACAAGTATAACAATGTCCCTTAGCACTGTTGACCTCAAAGTCTCAAAGTATGGAGGAGACAAGGTCAGTGTTGTAAACCCACCATGTCTTAGTGTCCCTTCTTAGCACACTGCTGCGTAAACTGCTGTGTAACATGCAGCCCCTGCTGTGAGTGACGATTACCCACAGTCCCAGCATTGGGCTCCAGTCATTGCTGGGAGCAAGGAATGTGATCGCGGGGGTGACTTCTGCCTTCCTGTAGCCTGAAGGAGCTCCTGTCTGTCCCAGGCTACTCCATATCTCAGCCGTGGCTCATAAATGTGTCTTTTGGCACCTCCCCTCTCTTTTTTTCTTTTTCTTTTTCTGGGTAGAACACAGGTCTTCTGTGACAGTTGGATTAGTAATATTTGTGTGGATCTATTTCTTTATCTTTTGCAGTTCATATCTGCATAACAGATGATTTTTTTTTTCTCCCTGATGAGCTAATGCTGTGGTTTAAACAATATTACTAGGGAGGAGGAGCCTTGATATCTTATCCCTTGAGGGACAAAATATAATCCTATTGATGGGAAGAAACTTGAACTCTCCGGTTACAGTCACTTGGCTGACTTCAAGTTCTCTCGTAACCTACTGTGTCATCTCTCCACGTTTCAGCTTCTCAGCTGTGATAAGGGGGTGACTCTTGTCACCATTTCATCCTTCCAGGGCAGAGCTCGAGGGAGACAAGGCAGCTGCAGGATGGGGACACACTGGCTGTCACGCTCCAAGCTGTCAGGACTGAAATTCCTCATCCGACTAGCATTCCCAGCAAGTGCTTGTACCTTACCATCCCCTTCTCACAGAGTGATAGATTTGAGAGACTTTTATTGTAAGTGTAGGTTTGGGTGATGAGGTGACTGAATGATCCGAGTGAGCTTTTGTGACTGGTTTCCAGACTGATTAGATTCTTCCAGATCTTAGAGAGAGCTCTGAATTTCATCAAAGTCGATTCCCTCCCCTCCACCCAGGTACACAACTTGATGACAGTTTCCAGCTTACCTTGCAGTTTGTGGAACCATGTGACCAAACCCTGGCCAAGAGAATATAGGCAGAAGTGATGTATATGACTCAACCGTCACACATAAATCTTTCCCACAAACTGATCGCCTGCAGTTTCTCCTGTTCTGTCTTTGGGTTGAATGAAACAGATTGTAAGACCAAGTTCTCTCTCTGTGTGTCTTTGCCTCTCCATCTTTGTTTAGGATATGTATGTGTATTTGGTGTGTGTGTATATGCACATGTGTGGTCATACACGTTTGTGGGTATGTGCATGCACATAGGAGGATAGGGTCAATTTCGGGTATCTTCTTCTATAATTATGTCTCCACCTTATTTACTTTAGACATGACCTGTCACTGAACCCAGAGATCACCAATTTGGCTATACCAGGTAGCTAACAAGTCATGGGGATTCTCCTGTGTCCTCCTTCCCATAGATGGGGTTGCAAGCACACACAACTACATCCAGCATTTTTTTTAAAAAAAAAAAATGTGGATTCTGGAGATCAGAACTCAGGCCCCCATGGGCACAACACTATGCCATTTCCCCTACCCTTAAGGTGAATATCAGAGTGTTTTTGCCCCAGTTACTACCTGATCATAATTTTATGACCTAATGCTTAGAGGAACAAGGAGTAGTCATGACGGAAAACCTTGGAAGAGGATTGGGTGCGTGCCAGCAGGTGCATATAAGAGGGTCTGTGAGGAGATTACCGTGTTCCTGTGTCCCTGACTTTAGGAGAAGTCCTTTCTCCCATTTCACCAGATTGCTGTGTCGCTAGAGCGACTCCAGAGTCTCCCATAGTAACGAGGGATGTGGTGGGGCTAGCTGACTTCCTCCCCACGATGGTGGTGGTGCTGAAACCGCTGCACTTAGAGCCTGTTTGTCAGTAATATCGAGTCACACAAAGCCTGGCTGCTGAGGCCAGGTTGTGTTTGGGCCCCTCATGAAGGAACATCTTCCAAATGGAGACGCTTCCAGACCTTCCCACCTCTCCCTCTTCTTCCACAGCAAGGGTGGCAGCCACGGTGCAGCAGGCTGAAGCAGGCCTCCTGTCGCGTTGCTCTCTACCCTCCACGGCTCACAACCAAAAAGAGGTTTCATACATCATTAAGGGAGATGTCATATGCGTCAACATAAGCTGTGTTCTTACCCAGAATGTCACAGTAGACTCCTGGAGGCTTTAAAAATTCAGCTTCAAATATAACCACATTTTCCCCCTTAAATCATCCAATCTACCATCTGATGCCCTGAAAGCCAAGTCACTAGTGAAATAGAACTTTGTAAGGTTAAGAAAATCACCACAGGGCTGGAGACATTGCTGAGCCATTCTGAGCACAAGGGCCTGAGAGGGCCTGAGTTTGAGTCCCTAGAATCCATGTAAACATCTAGGCACGGACACCCATGTCTGTAAACCCAGTCTTGGTGGGTGAAGACCAGAGAGTTATTGGGCCTTGCTGACGAAAAGAAAAACAGACAAAAAAAAAAAAAAGAGAGAGAGAGAGAGAGAGAGAGAGAGACAGCGCAGATGCAAAAACATCACACACACACACACACACACACACACACACACACACACACACTACACGCTCCACGGACACATATACACATACCACACAAAAACATCACGCATACACCACACCACAGACACACATATCACACACACACACACACACACACTTTTTTCATCACAAGGATATTAGCTAAAAATATCTCCCTCTGCGCTGTGTGCCTACAAATGGAATCAGGGAAGATGCAGCTCTTTTCCTTCCTTGAATGATGGGCAGAATGCTTTGAATGTGGCTGGCTCCCCCCGGCCCCACCGAGCTCCTGCCTTAACTTGAGTTTTCAACTCTGGTCAATTTGAGATCTCTTTTGCGCTAAGTTTCTGGGGGGAACTTGTGTGGAGAGCCAAAATAAGGAAACACACTCAACTTACTCATCGAGTCTGGAGGCAGGAAGTCATTTTCGCACTTCTGTATTCATTGACAAACGTTCGTGGCCTACCTGTTGGGTATCACGTACTCCGGCACCAGCATGTCCTGGGGCTCCTGACCTGGACTCTCCCATCTAGTGGCTGTGTGACCGTGGAGAAGAGAATCTGCATTTCTGTACTCCACTTCCCTTGTCTGGTGGGTGGCAATGAGAATTAAATAAATGAAGGCACAGAAAATACAAGCCCAGGGCCTGGCATGGGAAAGTTGAACTATATTGGTTATTATAAGTCATGAGAGAAGTTCTGCAAAAAGAGCTGGAAATAACTGATGGGTACATGTTCCTGGTATTTTCGGGAGCTTCATTTCTCCATGGGGCCATTTGGGTTCACAGTGGCTGTTCTAATTAAAACAGTGAGAACTAACATTTGGTTACTTCATACAAATGAAAACCTTGGGTTATTAACTGGAGGACAAGTTATTATTTGAATCCCTCAGCCATCCATCCATTCAATCATTCATCCATATATCCATCTGCCCACCCACCCATCCACCTATCCATCCATTCAGTCAGTCTGTCAGCCAATCATTCCCATAGACCAGGGTTGCTCAAGGTCATGACCACTGACATTGTGCCAGGATCTGTATTGTTGTGGGAAGCTGTCCTGCACAGTGGGATGTCAAGCAGTCTGTCTGGCTTCCTCCCACTCACCACCTCTAGCACTCCTTTTCCTCAGGCTGGTGCATTCAAACACATTCCCAGGCCAGTGGGTAATCCTGTGTGAGATTCAAGGACGAATAAAGTCCCGAGAAGCCCTCAGGGGTGACCCCACACCAAGGAGCACAGCTGCACCTGAAAACCCATCCAGCCCTACAGCCCGAGATTACCAATATCAACACATGACCACTCGGGATCATCATAAGGAGTAACGCAAGCTGGGCCGGAGGATGAAGACCTGCCATCCCAGCTACTAGGGAGGCTGATGAAAGTTCAAGAACAGGCTAGGCAACTTAGTGAGAGCCAATCTCTAAATAAACTATAAACGAGAGGTCTGGGGCTATGCCTCGGGGGCAGTATTTTTCTAGCATGCACGAGGCCTGGGTTGCATTCCAAATACCTTAAAATGGGATGGGTGTTAGTTACTTTCTCATTGCCGTGACAAAGTATCTGACAGAAGTAACTTAAGGAAGGAAGGGTTTGTTTCAGTCCACAGTCTGAGGCCGCAGTCCGTCATGGCAGCAAAGGCAGGACAGCAAGAGCAAGAGACAGCACCGCCACCTTGCTCGTCACCTTGTGTGTCAGTCACCTTGTGTCCGTGATGAGGGAGCAGAAAGAGATGGATGCTGGAGCTCAGCTAGCTTTCTCCTTCCCATTCAGCACAAGCACCCCGACTGGGCAATGGTCGTACCCACAGTTGTGGTTTAAGTCTTCTCACTTCACCTAACCTAGAAACTCCCTCACAGGAATGACCAGAGAGTTGTCTCCCTAGGAGATCGGATCCTAAATCCAATCGAACAGAGTAGAGATTAGCCATCACTGGGGATGAGCTGTGCAGGTCCATTCACAGTGCATTTTATGGCATGTGTTAGAACATCTCATGTCGTTAAGAGACACAGACTCCAATCCCAGCTCCACCTCCACTTAGCTGTATGAGTCCTTCGATTACTCCCATTGTGTGGGACTTGATTTCCCCATCTGTGCAATGGGAGTGAATGGAGATTCTATCACATTTGTTAAGAAAATGTATGTGAATAAACTAGCACCATGCCAGGGCTGTGGTACAAGTCAGTAATGTGCCACTGTTGTTTGGCATGGAGTTGGCTTTCCAGAGAGGTTGGTTTGTCCACCTCTCTACCCTTCCCAGATTGCCTTCTCAACCAAAGGGTCTTTGGAAAGTGCAAAGCCCCTAGTCTCTCTAACACATGTGATGGCCAGCTGCCTCTGTGGTAAGGCAGTGATGGAAGCCAAGCACATGCAGAGAAGACATCTTTTGGCGCTGGGCTCCTCCAGGGATTTCTGTTTGCTTCTGGGGCAGGGGGGTGTCCCTGCTCTGAATTTCTTTGTGCTATTTCCCCAAAACAAGTGCCTTCTGTGCCAAACCATCTTTTCTGTGCACCACTTTAATTTACATCTTTTAATAACTTTGGTTGCCATGGAAGCATTGGAATTCAGTTTTAAAATAGACAAACTAATTGTTTCAGTCAGTTTGGGTATTTGCTGTCAAGGAAACAGGCAGCACTTTCTCCCATCGCCACAAGCCCACCGAATTGGGTGGATGAGGCGGCAAAATGGCAGAGGAAGGAAGTCCTGCCCACCTCATGGGCAGGTGAGGGAGCACCAAAGACATCGGGCTGTGGTGACGGGGGTGGGCAGAAGCCTTCCAGTTTGGCCCATGGGCCTAAGGAAGACAGAGTCTAGACTAACACCAAGGTTTTATAGGAGAAAGAGAGAGAGAGAGAGAGAGAGAGAGAGAGAGAGAGAGAGAGAGAGAGAAGAAAGAGCAATAGGGTGTGGCAGTTCTCAAGACTGAGGTGAGGCAGGGCACAGAGACATGCTGCCAGTTGTGAGAACATCACTACAACTTTAAGGGGGGCACAAAGCTCCTCCACCTTGTGCTGGGGGAGTCTGAGAGCAGCACGGAGGCCACTTCTGGGCTGAGAGAGAAGGAGCACGAGTGAGCTCACCGCGGGGCAGGCTCCCTCTTGCCTCCTTCCTTCTGACAGGATGTGTGGGGTTCTCGGAGTGAAGACATCAGTCACTCAACACATGTCTGCCCCAGTTCTGTTAGGACGTCACTGAGCACGTAGTCCTGTGTCCTTGCAGGGCTTATATTCTGGAAGATGAACTACGAATGACAGGCACAAGGCAAGACGGAGATATTGACAGCGAATGCAGGCAAAGGCAGACACAGGAAGGATCAGGGTGTGATGTGGCTGCGGGCACTGGCTGCAGCTGCAGTGTGGCGGGCTGAGCTGGCCTAGACACGCACGAGAATGGAAGGTTTGATCAAGGAGTCGACTGAGGTGAAGGGGTCAACCAAATGGGATCTTGGAGACTAAGTGTGATTTTTAAGAGGTTCTACTTCTCTGGCTGAGAAGATGGCTCAGGAAGATTGCTTGCTGGGCAAGCACGAGGATCTGAACTTGGATGCTCAATGGCCACAGAAAATCTGGGCTTGGTGGAGACATCTGGCATGCACATGTATGAAAACTCCCACAAACATCCGCGTGTGCATATGACTGTGCACACACAGATGAGCACACACGTAGCTCTGTTTCTCATAGGAGCACATCTGCATAGGAATTATGTTTCTATTACTTGCCTTCCAGGTTGTGTCTGTCATGACTCCACCTCCTGATGCCTCAGTTCCTCCTTGCTGCAATGGGAGGAATAGTGTTTTAAATAGTGTGCATAGGTTCATGCTTGTGCACTGTAGGAAGCATCCTGATGAGGAAGATAATGGTGGTGATGATGAGGATGGTGGTGATGAAGATGATGGTGAGGGGGGTGGTGGTGATGCTGATGCTAATGGTGATGGAGGTCATGATGAAGATAATGATGAGGATGATGATGCTGATGAAGATGATCCTGATGGTAGTGGTGATGGTGATGAAGACGATGATGATGATGGTGGTGATGAAGAGCATAGTGATGATGATGATGATGATGACCATCCCAAGCCAGCAGAAATAAGCAACGAGGCCCTGGCTGTTTGTCCAGAGATGCACTCACCAGGCAAAGGCCACACAGACTCTTGTGTAAACTCCAAGATGTGCTGTGATAATGATAAATTCAGTTGCAAAGCGTAGGACAGAAACAGAGGTGAGGGGAGACCGAGACATAAAACTGGATCCTGTTAGGAGGGCATGGCAGTCGTCCAGACCAGAATGCTGGTGGCTTGGATCATGATTGAAACCATAGTGATAATGTAGAGTGGATAGATGCTCACTGCAAGTGTGCACGCACCACACACACACACACACACACATACACACACACCCTCAGAGCTTTCTCATGCTGCATGTAACACTGCTTCAATTTACTTTTTGCCTTTTACTCTACTACTTAAGAAACATTGAGGTGATTTGACATAGCCAAAAACAATTAAAACAGTGTGCTTAAAAGCAATCCAAAAACACGTAAACCACACAGACATCCAAGAGAGATCTTATACCAATTGTAGTACTGAATTTATCCCCAAGCTTCCTGGAAACATGGGCAAAATGGGAAAGACAAGAAATCATGTAATCAAGAGTGTGTGATAAGAAGAGACAGGAAATTCACCTATAGCAGAGAACCTATATGGGTCCAAACTTAGAAGGAACTGGTCGCCGGGATCCACGTTTAAGGGGCATTTTACAGTGGAAAAGCTGTGTCTCAAACAAAAGCTCGGTCCACGTCAACATTTCTTGCCCCCATCTGCTGTAAATGCTGAGGTCATAGTGTTAAATCTTAACTGAGTTAAGGCAGTTTCATGGGGGGGAGATAAAGTAATGTGGTCCAGGTGTCTGTCTTTCTAACTTAATACAAGACTGGAGCTCAGAGAATCCCAGGAAAGAAATGACTCAGAGCCCATTACATTATCTGCCTCAGATATTAGATTTCTTAGATGAGTCTGGAAGCTGGGGTTGGATTTCAGTCAACTCATAGCTGGACTCTAGTGAGGGCCAACCTCTTTGTCATTGAAAAGCAAAAATGTACATGCTTGAAATACCTGGACTGGGGACTCTCTTTTTCTTTATTCAGAAATGAGAGGCCAGCAGCTTGATTCTCATTCTTTTTAAGCTAAGAAGGGGCTGATGTGGCCCAGTGCATAGCAAATAGCTTTATGGAATGACACAGGCATGGTATGCTGTTTCTGCATTTCGCATAGTCCATGACTGTGAGCAAGAGAGAGACCTCTTCTAGATCCTGTCTCATTCTTTATCAGACTGAAATAGCATCTCAGGGCTCGGGAGACAGATGGCTCAGTGGGTAAAGACCTTGCGGTGCAAGCATGACACCCTGAGTTTGGATCCCTGGCACCCACATAAGAGGCCAGATGCGGTGGCATGCACCTGTAATCCCAGTGCTCCAGAGGTGGATATAGGAAGATACCCTAGGATTTATGGCCAGCTTTCAGCCAAATTGGTAAGTTCTGGGTTTAATGAAAGACCCTGTCTGAAAAAACTAAGGTGGAGAATGATAGGTGAAGACATCTGAAATTGATCTCTGGCATCTTCACCCACATTCATACAAATATGGACAGAGAGAAAAAAGAGAGAAACAGATTGAGGGAGAGAGTCAAAAATGAGAAAAAAGAGACAGGCTATGGGAAGGGTTGTTTGCAACATATGCCAGGTACCTGTGCTTGGGACAAATGCTTTCAGAATACAGTAGGTGTGGCTAATGTTTTAATTATAATCGGAAAGCTTTGCAACTGTTTTGTTGAACATTCAAGTTGAGTTCAGAGTATAATCACAGCGTACATATTTCTATATCAAAAAGAATGGGAGAGGGGTGCTGATAATCCCGACACCTCTGGTGCAGAAGGATTTCAATGAGCAAGGTAGCATTGCCCACCTCAGTACACAATGTCCTGTCATTGGCCAGGAGCAGAGCTGGGAAGAGAGAGATTCTGGTTACATTGTTGGGGGGTGATGCTCTTGAAAAGATGTGACTAAAATAAGGATACAGAACGACTTAGTCACAGTATAGGTCCATTCAAAATATAGGTCCAGAAAGATCCCATCAGGGCGAGGCTGGGGACTCTGGGCTATGGATGCAACATAAAGTCGGTCCCACCCAGAGGGTCTCTGCAGTCCCATGTTGTTGGCGAAGGTTTACATCCGGGGTGGGGAGTAGGTGCAGCTTTTCAGTTGCAAGAGTTGCAAGAAGGGGCCCTTGTTCTGCAGTATCTCGAGGCTGGTACTATTGCGAGCCATGAAGGTTAGTGAAGAACAACATCCCCCGTGCTTTCTAAACAGTAGCTATTAATTTCCAGTGTCTTCTCAAACATCTCTCCTGGCTCCCTCCCATCATCCTTTGCAAACCTACCCAACCTCTTTTCTTGAAGCCAGTGGTTGTCCTTCTCGGGCCCCGAAAGTCCGCCCTCCAGCTTTCAGGAAAAACAGTCAGCTCCTGCCTCCTCTTCCCCTCTGTATCTACACAAACCCTCCTCTGAGGTCCTGGATCCTTGATCATGAATATTTCATACTCCTATCATGGCAACCTCCAGGGGAGCATGTGAGGAAGATCAATGCTGTTCTCACAGAGCAGCTTTGAATGTGCAAACATGTGTGGGAAAACACTCAGCCGGCAGCCCTGAGGTCTGCTCCACTTGCTGGAGAAGAGGCTCTGCTGCAGCCCTCGGGACAGCAGCGAGCCCACAGAGGCTTCTTGTGGCTTGGATGAAGCGGGCTTTCCTGATCACCACAGGCATGAGCAAGAGTCCGTAAGTGTCTCCAGCTTAAATGTGTGTGGGTTTTCTTTTTTTTTCCATTCTTATCATAACTGTAAGTGAGAACATATCACAAGAAAACCAATAAGTGTTGCATGATGCTTCTTGCAGAAATGAAAAGAAACAACTATTCATCTCAGATAGGGCACAGGCGAACCCAAGAACCCATTTCACCCAAGTCTAGCTTGGCAAACTGATGAGTTTATTGGGGTTACTCAGAGGAGCATGAGTGAGGGGTTAGTTACAGGAATATGTGTGAGAGGTTACTGACAAGAGTGTGAATAAGGGGTGACTTCAGGAGAGGAGCGTGGGTGAGGGGCAACTGACAATTACAGAGCCCTCCCCAGCACCCCAGCACGAGAGACGACACACAAAAGCTGTTTCTTTGAGTCCCCAGCCCAGGTAATGTAAGTGTGCGTGTGTTTCTTTTCAGGTGCTTGGTCACAGCCACAGCAAAATAATTAATGCAGAGTCTGATAAACTCTCTCCTAGGAGGGTGTGTCAGTTACCTTCCTGTTGCTAAGACAAAATGCCTGAACAACTCAGCTAATGGAGGAAGTTACTTTGTCTTGTAGTTCCAGGTTACAGTCCATCATGATAGGAAACGTAAGGTGACAGGAACTTGAGGCAGCTGGTCACATTCAGTAAGGAGGCAGAGTCATGAATGCTGGTGCTCAGCCAGCTCTCTCCTTAATATATACGTGTGTGTGTGTGTGTGTGTGTGTGTGTGTGTGTGTATTTTTTTTTTGAGAGAGATAGAATGTGCATGACAGGGCCTCCTACCATTGCAAATGAACTCCAGACACATGCACCCACTTATGCATTTGGCTTACATGGGTACTGGGGAATTGAACCCCATCCTTAGGCTTTGTAAGCCAAGCACCATAATCACTAAGCCATCTCTCCATCCCAGCTCTCTCTCTCCTTTTTATATAGCCTAGGACCCTGGCCTGTGGAATGGTGCCACACACAGTTAGTATGGGTCTTCCCAACTTAATTAACTTAATCAAGATAATCTTTCCCAGGTGATTCTCAGTCTTGTCAAGCTGACAAGTGGCGTGATGCTTCTTGCAGAAATGTAAAGAATCATCAATTTGTCCCAGATAGGGCACAGGCAAACCCAAGAAACCATTTCACCCAAGTCTAGCTTGGAAAACTGATGAGCTTACTGGGGTCACTTAGAGGAGCATGAGTGAGGGAATGTTAATAGGTTCAATCTTGTGAGGGTCTTGAGTAGATGACACAGCTGCTCTGATTCACGAGATCAATGGCCACGTCCAACCAGAGGAACCAGCTACACACTGATAAATCAGCCTTTTACTGGGATTCCTTTAACTCATTGCACCCTGGCATGTTACCAGTTTGAATTTTGTAATTCCCATTTTTACACAGTCCCATAGAAGACCAGGAATTTAAGAGAAGCCTCTGTGTGTCTTGGAGAAAGTTCCTAATTCTTTTCCCTGAGGGTCAGGGTGAGGACAGTGGAGCTCTGAAAGACGCAGAGGCCTTCTTGCTCACACACAAAGCCATCGGGACCTCCGATGCACCTTTCTCTTTGAAGTGATCTAGGGTCAGTCCTCAGTTCAGGATAACTTTAGGAAGGAGAGGCAGTAAGAACAGCAAGTGCTCTTTGGCTCCTACATACATGTAAAACTGCATCAATTTTTTTTCCACGTATTTGGAGGCTGTATTCATAAAACCATTATGCAGATGAACAATTTGAGGCACAGCTTGAAAATGTTGCTTATTAGTTCATCCAGAGAACTCAACCCTTTGGACTTCACTTTGAGGGTAACTGCCCTCCACTATATCACATCACACATAGCTACGGAGGATGCCACGTTCTGGTGCAGGCACTGTTCCAGTGTAGTGTCCGTGGTGGTAAAAAATGTGAACGTGGTCCCACCCTTCTGGTCTAAAGGGAAAGAACTGTCACTCAGGAAAATAATAATAAAATGACCCAGCTATACATACCACTCCTGAGTATGTACCGAAAGGACTCAATTTTGACTTCTCACAGAGATCCTCAGAAACCAGAAATTATATCAACAATTATTAGTCGCTAGTTTGTGGAACCAACCTAGGTGTCCAACAACAGAGGAATGGATAAAGAAAAATTTGTAGATAGACAAAATGTTTTCTTTCTCAGCCATAAAGAATGAAATTGTTGGGCTGGAGAGATTTCTTAGTGGTTAATCGCTTGCCTGTGAAGCCTAAGGACCCCGGTTCGAGGCTCGGTTCCCCAGGTCCCACGTTAGCCAGATGCACAAGGGGGCGCACGCGTCTGGAGTTCGTTTGCAGTGGCTGGAGGCCCTGGCGCGCCCATTCTCTCTCTCTGTCTCTCTCTCTCTCTCCCTCTTTCTCTGTCTGTCACTCTCAAATAAATAAATAAATATATTAAAAAAAGAATGAAATTGTTTGCAAAAAGTGGATGCAAATGGAGTTCATTAAGGGAATTAAGACAATCACAGAAGGATGCATATCATATTTTCTTTCATTTGTAGCTCTTATATTTATGTAATCACATAAAATCACACACACACATATATAAATATAAATATATATATAAATGATAAATATATATATATATATATAAATGAAAGATTAAAACAATTATAGAAAACATGATCTGAGCTGACTTGATGGACAAAGTATTTGCCATTGCAAGTATCGAACCTGAATTTGGATCCCACAATCCACATACAGCCAGATATTATACGAGCCCCTGGCACCCCAGCGTGTGTGGGACAGGAAGTGGGAGGAGAACCACCTGGAAAGGCATGGGCCGGCTCTTCTGGTGAATGCAGGGGTGAACTTGAGAGATGCTGCCCCTAACAAAATGGAAGGTCAGGATGCACATCTGAGGTTGTCCTCCGCCCCCCCACCCCTGCACACCATGGCCCCTGTGCGCCCCCACGAGCTCACGGACGCGAACATGAGCACACGTGCACACGCAGGACCGAGCGTGAACGAGCACAACAGTGTGGTGGGAGATTGGAGGAGCCAGTGTCCTGTG
This sequence comes from Jaculus jaculus, assembly GCF_020740685.1. Lineage (NCBI taxonomy): Eukaryota > Metazoa > Chordata > Mammalia > Rodentia > Dipodidae > Jaculus > Jaculus jaculus. Next base: position 105,698,246 of record NC_059112.1, read on the forward strand.
GCACCCTCCACTCTAGGGGGACTGACCTGGCTCAGTGAGCCAAGAATGACGCAGTTCCAGCTGTATGTGAGTGGAACTCAGGAGCACCCTAAAGCAGTGTTGACACTCCAGTGAGCTCACTGCAGCCTTGACGAGGGAACTCCAGGCCCGTCAGTGTGAACCCAGTGGGCTCCCACGCGCCAAAGGAACCAAAGGACGTAAGAACCATGTGGTGGCAGTGGATCATCTTCTTCCTGAGCGAATAGCTTGTATCACTTTTTATGCGAACCCTAGAATCTTCTAGAATATCTGGGCATCTTCTCTGGATACTCACATGGACATGCCTTAAGGGTAACACGAGTTCCTTTAACATGACCTAAGTTTGTTGTGGAACCTTTACTTGGCCAGTCCACTAAATAATATTTAAGCTTTCTCATTGAAATATATTTTAGGGTGTGATAAGGATGAGGTACCCTATATTTGTTTTTTTTTTTTTTTTCTTTGTTTTGAGACAGTGTCTTGCTAAGTAACCCAGGTTGGTTTCAAATTTGCTTCACATACCAGGCTGGACTCAAATCTGTGATTCTTTTGTCTCTCCCTCCTGAATGCTAGATTCTAGGTATGCCCCACCCTGTCTCACTTGGCACACTACTGCCAAGGGGCACTTTGCACCTAACACAATGCTCAGCACAGGATAGATGCTTACCTACCGTCACATTACTTTTGTGAGTGAAGACAATGGAAATAAGAGGGGAAGGGTTAGCAAGAGCCACAGCAGGGAAGGAGGACAAGAGAATCCCCAAACAACTGTCTCTCTGTGAAGACACTCATTTCAGTCCATGTGCATTCAGAGGTGGAGGTTTCATTTCTTCATCATTTCATGTCTTCTTTTTCATCTTGGCCCAGACTAGAAATCTACCAGAAGACATAGGTCAGGCCAGTTTATCACCACCTTCCTGTGCCACTGCACGCAGCCATCTCCTCATCCGTATTCTTCCCAGGACAGCCTTCCTGCCCAGCAGTCTGTTTGTGTCCTTTAAAGCAGCCAACAGGACAAAAACAAATCACCTCTCTTCAGCAAGTGACACAGGGTTCTTGGGGGACCTAGCCGCCGGCATCAAGAGCGTGAGGGCAATGGGCAGTGCCAAGAATGCCAAATGAGCCTTGACTTCCTGGAAGAAATTACAGCCACCACAAAGACATCCCGGGAGCTGCAGAGCCCTCCAGGCCCCTGGGGCTCTGATTCCAAAAAAATCCAATTCTCCCCAGCTTAGGCTGCCTGAGAAATCCTGTCAGAAAAGATCCTGTCAGAGGCTGTTTAGGAGACTCCTGGGGTAGAGGAGACAGAGGATTGTGTAACCCACCATCACTGCCTAGCGTACGTGAGATTCTCACCGACATCTGCTACCACAAACCTGTCTTGCTCTCTCATGACTAGTGTCAAGAGAAACTGAGGCACACTTGATTAAGTCAAAAGCTTCTATTTTTGTTTTGTTCTTTAAGGGTTTTTTTTTTTTTTTTTTTTTGAATTAGGGTCTCACTCAGGCCCAGGCTGACCTGGAATTCACTATGCAGTCCCAGGCCAGGCCTTGAACTCAGAAATCCTCCTACCTCTGCCTCCCTGGTGCTGGGATTAAAGACATGTGCTACCATGCCCGTCCATAAGTCAAGCGATTTTGATGCATGGAATACTCACCCCCAAGCTGTCCCACCCCAGATGGTGCTTATAAGCCAGAAGAAGTGGTCATGCCATTCGCCCCTCGCTCGTCACTCCAGCTCTTAGCTCAGAGTGGCCAGGCTAAGCTTCCCACTCTCCCTGCACATGTGCGCCCCTATCCAGCCCCACATTAGGGTTGGCTGCTGGGTCCCTGCACTGCTCTTGGAGTGGATTGAGGTGACTGACTGCTTCTGTGGCATGTGTGCACGTGTGCATGCACACACATGTGGTATGTGCTTGTGGTGGTTTGATTCAGGTGTCCTCCATAAACTTATGTGTTCTGGGGGTTGGAATGATAGCTTCGCAGCTAAGGCACTTGTCCTGGAAGTCTAAAGACTCATACCTGAGTACCCATGTTAGCCAGATGCACAAGGTGCACATGCATCTGGAGTTCCTTTGCAATGGCTAGTGGCCCTGGCACACCCATTCCCTCTCTCTTTCTCTTACTCCCTTTCTCTCTCACTTTCATAAATAAATAAATATATTTTAAAACATGTGTTCTGAATGCTAGGTCCCCACCTGGTAGCAATTTGGGAGTTTGGTCCTCCTGGAGGCAGTGTATTGTTGGGGGCGGGCTTATGGGTGGTATAGCCAGCTCCCCTTTGCTAGTGTTTGGTACAGTCTACTGCTGCTATTGTCCACCTTATGTGGGCAGGGGGTGATGTCCACCCTCTGCTCATGCCATCGATTTCCCTGCCCACATAGAGCTTCCCCTCGAGTCTGTAAGCCAAAATAAACCCTTCCCTTCCACAGACTGCTCTTGGTAGGTGTTTTCTGCCAACAACACAAAGCTGGCTGCAACAGTGCTTGGCTGGAAAATGTAGCAAAACACACTCAGTTGTTCTGCAAGTGGAACCTCCAAAGCAACACACCTAATAATAAGCCATCACGCCCCTCTTTTTTGTTCTTAGATCTTTCTGGAATGCCTGTCCTTCCCCTCCTCTCTCCCTTCTATTTATGGTTTCCCTCTTGTAGCCACTCTGCTTGACTCCAGCCCCTCGATGCTTTCATGACATGCAGAACCCCACCAGCAGGTGGGGGGCCACTCATTTGTAGAAAGAAGGTATTTACTGGACACACTCACTGAGCATTCATTTTTCATCTCATCCATAAAACACACCCATGCTCATTTGGACAGAAGCAAGCAGAAGATAAAGGTCAAGAAGGAAGTGGGGAGAATCCTCAAAAACAAAGACACCGTGGGTGTCAGCAGTGAAACTGGATCACCGGGGAGCAGATTTGGGAGTCTGGGGTTGGGGTGACCCAATTATACTCACTGGAGTGGGTACCCTGTCCTCTTGCTGACAGAAGCTGGTAAAGGTAATGCCCCCTCCTAAGCTGGGCACATGTCACCTTCGGGCAAAGGATGAGCTAATAGAATTGAGATGAGTGTAATTGGCAGAAGGTCAGCAAGGGAGCCATGTGTGTCTGGAGCTTCCCGAAAAGGCCAGCCTGCTTCTTGCTCCCCTGTCTCGTGATTAGTATGCAGGTAAGGCGGATGGGCCTCTGCAGAGTAATTGCATCATTCGTAGATCGGCAATGCCTGGTGTATGTACAAAGCCTCAACAGTGATTAGATCCTGCCCGCTCATCTCAGCAAGCCTTGAAATTCTCCCCACTGTGAAAAACTAATTTTCTGTGGGAATTTATTAAATAAGAAATCTGCATGCCACTTTACCTTGTAAGCCGGGCCAGCAGAATACAAAGAAACCCCTCGACTTTGATGCCTGTTTCTCGCAGAGCCTTCTCCATTACTTGGGGACAGGTGTTTGGGAGCTAGCTTTGTTTCAGAGTATGTGCATGTGTGCTTCCTAAGTCTTCAGAGGAAGAATGATAGGAACAGGTTCTCTCTGAGAGCCACTGAGAGAAAAACAAATGTTAGGACAAGGGAAGTGCGAGGTGGGGTGTGGATAGGTGTGAAGAAATCAGACTAGGTATTGAGACCATGGTGTGGTCTCTCTTCCTTTTTATGAGTTGAATTGTGTCCCTCAAAACTACCGTGTGGGGCTGGTAAAACAGCCCATTGGGTGAGTGCTTCCCTATCAAAAGGAGGGCCTGAGATCACCCGAGATGGTGAGTTTGACTCCTAAGCAACTACATAAAGACCTGGGCGTGGCCATTCACATCTGCAGCCCCAGCTGTGTGGGGAGCGCATACCTGAGAATCACTGGGGATTGCAAAAGACAGCTCTGAATTGAATAAGATACCTCATTTCAAAGAAACACACAGGGGAATGGTGGAGGGGAACACCCTTCATTCTCTTTTGACTTCCACATGCATACAATGGGGTACATGCATCTACACACTCACATGCCAAAAAAAAAAAATGTGGATATCTTAAGCCCAGTATTTTACAATGTGATTCAATTTAGAGACAAGATCTTTTTGTGTGTGAGAGAGGGCACATGTGTGTGCATGCCCGTGGAGGCCAGGGAATAACATTAGGTGTCCTTCCTCAGCAAGCACTATCTGCCTTTGTTTGAGGTCTCTCACTTGCCTGGAAGTCACCAAACTCATGAGGTAGGTGAGGCTTGCTGGCCAGCAAGCCCATGGGTCTATCTGTCTCTGCCTCCCCAGCACTGAGAATATAAGTGCATGTTTTGCTTTTTTTTTTTTTAATTTCATGAGTTCTAGGGATAGAACTTAGGTCCTCATGCTGCAAGGCAAGTACGTCACCAACGGGACTGAGTCACCTTCCCATTCCTAGAAGCGGGGTCTTTAAAGGAATAACTAAGGTAAAATGCCCTTAGGGTGGATCCTGCACCCATCTCATTGGTGTCCCAATACGAAGAGATTGGAGGGCTGGGAGTGAGGCTCCGTGGTAGTCCATTTGCCTAGTAGGTGCAAAGCCCTGAGCTTGATCTCCAGTGCCAGAGAGAGAAAAGGAGTGGGATTGGCGGGGGGTGGGGGGGTTGGGGAGAAGAGATTAGGACACAGAGGAGGTTGTGTGAGCACACAGGGAGACAACATTCTTAGCCATGGAGGGAAGACCCCAGAGACACCTTGCTACCACTTTGATCTTGGACTTCAAGCCTCCAGAACAGTGAGGAAACAATACTGTTGTTCAAGCCACAAGTCTTTGGGATTTGTCGTAGCAACAACAGAAAACTAACACATTCTAAAAAGCCCTTCAGATTTCAGCCAGGAATTCATCTCTCTTTCCCTCAGTAGGTCAGATTGGAGCCTTTCTTGGGTGCACTGTTCCGTTAGGAAGTGAGCCCTGGATGGTCTGCATTAGGGTGTACTTTGCGGTGAGAATGGCAGGAAGGATGCTGGTTTAGGTATAAGTCTGCTGTGGCCATAAGTGGGGGCGAAGGTAGTCACCTGCAAGCCTTGCTGATTATGTCTTTTACCTGGTACCTAGTGCCTAACTCCTGTTTCCCCTGAAAGGAAATGAGTTTATGGATTTAATCATGTCCGTGCCATGTACACATGTCAAAGTCCTAGTCCTCAGTGCCGCCGGTAGTGACCTTATTTAGAGGTTAGGTCATTGAAAATACAATCAGATAAAAGTCCCAGGAGAGCAGGAACAGTTCTTAATCCAATATAAGCAGCTTCCTCATAGAGAGGGAAATGTGCAAACATAGATATACACATGCTATGTGACAATAAAGTCAGGGAAATACCTCTACAAAGGCATGCTAGAGATTAGCACAATGCACCAGGGACTCAGGGCGAGGTATGAGTCAAGTACCCATCACAGCCCTTAGCTTAGGCAGTCTAACATGGTCCCTTCCATGCACAAGACATTGATCCCACAGAGAATCCCACTACTGAACTGATAAAAGCAGCACCACACATGCCCAAACACCACGCCCGTTGTGATGGAGAATCTCCTCTTCCAGGGGTATGGTGTACACCTCGGGCTGGTTAATGGCATCTCTGGAAACCACTAGTGAACCCAACACGTCCATAGCCCCTTGTTGCTTTTTCATCTGCAGTCAGACTGAAAGGTCAGCTGCTGGAGGTGGGTGCACACCAAGAGCAGTGCTCAGGTGGAGTATGTGCCTAGCCCCGGATGAGCATCAACACATCACCAAAATCCCCCAGCACCCCTCTCTGGGCCACCCTGACCACTTGGAGCTCATGAAACCCTTTCGATCCAGCCTTCTGGTATGGTGAATTAAGGCTCGCCAGGGGAAAAGGGAAGTAGAGCTGATGGTAACACTGCGTGTTGCTGCTCCTCCCTTTGGATGGAGAAATTGCCATGTAGTGTTACACATGGGGAATGATGGTCTCCCACTATCTTCATCATCCCCAGCTCAGCATATGGTCCAGCAGGTACCAACCAACCACCCCAGCTTCCTTTTATATTGAACAGAGAACCAGTTGTTGATCCCTCTCATGTCAATAGGATGAAAGATAGTCAGGAAAGACCTATGCAGGACTGGAAGGAACCTGTTCTGAGATCCAAGTGAGGCATGTAGGGCAGGAAGGAAGACTCTGGAGACCCAGAAACTGAGGTAGAGGGAGGAAGTTGACCTGGAAGGAAGCTGTCCAAGATAGCTAGCTGGCCAGAAGAAAGCAGCTACGGCCTCTGCGTTTGTCCTTGCATCAGGGCTCTGCTCCTGCCCTTTCCACTGGGATGTTCAGGGCGCCACAATTTATTCCCTGGCCTGAGATTGTGCGTGTGTGTGTGTGTGTGTGTGTGTGTGTGTGTGTGTACCATGCCATGCATATAGAGGTTAGAGGACAATTTTGGGGCACTGGTCCTCACCTTTTACCTTGTTTAAGATGGGGTATGTCTTGTTGTTTGCCACTGCAAATGCAGACTCATTGTCCCATGAGTTTCCCAATTCTCCTGGTTCTACTTCCCAATGCCATAGCCATGATAGGGTTACAGACGCCTGCGCCACTTGTATCCGGCCTCACGTCGGCTCTGGGGACCCGAACTCCAATCGTCAAACTTGCACAATGAGTGTTTTCAGCCACTCAGCCCTGTCCACGGCCTGGAGAGCTCTTCCTTTGCAGATCCCTCCACATTTGCGGTCAGCACACGGTGAGGCTGGAAGTGCTGACTCATCAAATCCCCTCTTGCTCTGACGCTTGGCATCTGGAAGGTAAACACCTCAAGTCTCTTCTCTGCTAGATAGGATCACCCTGACATTGGTTCCCAGGGTTCACCAGCCATAGCTACCCCTAGTGGGTGCTTTGTTAATCATACATACTGTGTCCTGTTCCCCATCTCATACCCGTGGCTTATCTCCCAGGTATAAGCCCAGCACTTGGGTCTCTAGCTTAGCATCTGTTTCTACGAAACAGAATCTGCTTGCAATCTGATTTTGCATGGGGCTGAGGGACATTGGCAGAAAGGGTTCCCACCCACAGGGTGGCACTTCTAGCCTGTCACTCTGTGGCCCTCCACTCAGACTGTGCTGCCTGACTCTAGCCATGGAATAACTCTGTCCTCTGTACTGAATCCACTGGTCACAAAGGAAGCAGGTTGTCCTCAGGTGCCTGTGGAGGATCCGCTGCACGGGAGGAAGTTCTGCTTTGCCTTGTCTTGTGCCTCACCCCTGTATCCAGACCCTTCCTCCTGCTGCTGAGATAAGCGTGGCTTCCCCAAGGCACCATTCTTGTGTCTCCTCCTCCAGCCTTGCAATACTGAGTGTGTGTTTATTTTCTTTCTCAGGAAGAGGGCAAGGCAGCAGAGACACTGGTGAACAACTAGAATGTTTGACGTTCCAGCCTCAGCATCAGGACCTGGTGTAGATCCCACTGAGGTCTTCTGAGAGAGTCGCTGAGGTGTCCCTGGTCTGTTGATGATGCCCATAGAAGACCGCGTCATGGGTAACCATGTAAAGCTACTTCCCACTGACAGTGGATAAATGAGGACCCAGATTCAAGCATGGGCTGGTTCGATATCTCATCAGGGCTGCCTTGCCTCCTGGTTCATAGATGGCACCTTCTCCTCACTGTGTCCTCATACGAGGGGAAGGATAATGCAGGGGTCCCGTTCCTATACATGCGTCTTATATCCAGTCAGAAAAGCTCTGCCCATGCAACCTCATTGCGTCTCCCAAGTCCTACCTCCCAGTGCATCACCTTGAGGGGCAGAACTTTACCATGTGAACTCAGCAGGCACTCTGAGCTTTGGCCACAGCATGCATCTCTGTAGAAGGTGAAGAGGGAAAGCCAGTTGAGAATCTGGAAGATGAGGCCCCACCCACTTTGCATCATGGTGTGTGTGTGTGTGCACGCGTACGTGTGTGTGTGATGGCAGAAGCCAAGGAAATCATCAAATGGTCTCCTTAATTGCTCTTCCACATTATTTCCTTGAAAGGTTAGAAGGATGTGAGGCCGTACCCTGCCTTTTTTGTGGGCACTGTGGATCGAGCTCAGGTGGTCTCAGGCCTTCTTAGACCCTCATACCTATGTGGCATGGGTTCTTACCCACTGAGAAATCTCCCCAGTCCCTAGACCTTTGGTTAGTACAAACAGCAGGCCTCTACTGTCGGATCTGAACACCAGATCCATCTCTGCGTTCTTTGTGTATCTGGCTAGGTTACTTTGCCTTTCTGATGAGATTGGGCGTGTTCAGGGTGGTGTGGCCATGGAAAAATGTGTAGACCAGGCTGGCCTCGAACTCCTGATCCTCCTGCTACTGCCTCTTTGGCAATTTCCTATTGGCATGCGCCACCACAACCGGCTCCTTTCTGTCAGCCTCAGACTTTTCCTCCAGGTAATGAGCATGCTGACAGGGCCTTCTTAGTCCAGTATAGCAGATAAACGAAGAAAAGTTAGTTCCTTTCTGGAAACAGTGCTTAAAATGTAGTAAGTACCTAAAATGTTAGTGGTCCCCATGCTTAATTTTGTCAACTGGACTGGAATTGGAATACCTAGGACACACGCACTGTGTCCGTGTGGTGTTTATATGGGGTTTAACTGAGAAGGGCAAACTGTTGGATGTGGTGGCATCGCCTCAGGAGCTGAGGTCTAGAGCTTTGCATACACCTTTGTGTGTGTGTGTGTTTATGGTATGTGTGTTGTGTGTGTGTGTCCGTAGTAGGTGTGGTGTGTACATGTGTGTGGAGAAACACATGCCCCATGAGCACATGTGTAGCAGGCAGAGGAAGATGTCTGTTTTCCTCCATCACTATTCCACTTTCCTTCCTGACTGGTGGACCAGTGAGCCCCAGTGATCTTCCTGCCTCTGCCCCCCCCTCGCCCCCAGTGCTGGCATTACAGGCATGCTCGGCCACACTCAGCTTTGACATAGGTGCTCAAGATCAAACTCAGGTCCTCATGCTTGCACAGAAAGTGCTCTGTCTCTTTGAACCATCTCCCCAGTACGCCAGGACTGAGGAACAAGGCAAAAGTGACCTGAGCCCCAGTGTTCACCTCTCTGCCCTCTGACCTGGACATGATGTGACCCTGATGCTCCTGCCGTCCTGCTGCTGTGGACCAATCTCCCAAATCACAGGCCAAAATCCACCCTTTCTGTCTTGCTTGTTTTTTTGTCAGGTATTTGTTTGTAGTAGTGAGAAAAGTAACTAAGTGCTGGAGAGATGGCTTAGCGGTTAAGCGCTTGCCTGTGAAGCCTAAGGACCCCGGTTCAAGGCTCGGTTCCCCAGGTCCCACGTTAGCCAGATGCACAAGGGGGCACACGCGTCTGGAGTTTGTTTGCAGAGGCTGGAAGCCCTGGCGCGCCCATTCTCTCTCCCTCTATCTGTCTTTCTCTGTGTGTCTGTCGCTCTCAAATAAATAAATTTTTTAAAAAAAGTAACTAAGACCGTGGTTGTCCTCACTCAATCCCACAGGGACATAGGCACACAGGGCCTTGTGGATCTGTCATCTGGGCAATAGCTTCATTCTACTCAGACATTGGAGTCTGCCCTTGGGAACATGTTGGTCACTTCAGGGACTGCCCAGATCATTTGTCTGATCCCAGACCCCAAAATAGCATAAATATGTCAAGGAAAGATCCAGACAAGTTGGAGAACTTTCACGACATGGTCGTTTGTTGATGCACGACCTCTTGTTCCTGTACAAGAACTTAGTAGGTATCTGGCAAAACATCAGCCACAGCCCAGATAAAAGTATAATTATTTCCTATTTGCTTGCTGGGGTTTTCAAATCAGTGCGGTAATTTAAGCATGACTCTTGGAGGCTTACAAAAAGATGTTATGATTAGTTTTATCTCCTTTGTTAAGGAAAAAGTAATTACAGTGAAATAATTAGAGGCAGCAGAGTTGACATGAGATTAGGCGAGCCGGCTTGGCAGTAGAAGTGAAGCTCTAATGAGGAAAGGAATTACAAAGGGAAGGGTCCCAGTGTACCCAGAGTGTCTTGGTTTCAGGCCTAGCGACCCTTGAGCAGAGGGGACATTGACCTGCGGCATGGTCACTGAGAAGTAGCTATCCTTGGTACCAGAAAAATTCAAGGTCAGATTCGAGCATCATTCAATATATGACCTTGGACAAGGCCCTGGGCATTTCCAAGGAAGATCTGGTAGCTACGTGTTACGTTGGCTTCATGAGACTTGACTTAATGACTAGCTGCGCACAGAAGCTTGCCACCATCTTGTTAACCTTGCAGCCCCTGGCAATGCTTGTGTGTCTCCTCCACAGCCTGGTCATCACGCACGACGCGGCTTGCAGTTACCAAGGTTTATGACCATGTCTGTGTTCGCAAGGAGTAAAATTCTACATGTTCTGATAACCCAGCCAAAGCATCAACAAAGGAGAAAAATGAGCACACATTGTGTTAGCATGTGCCATGTACCGCATTCCGTGCTGAGCACTTTGCATGTATTATACACTGTGGTGGTTTGAATGAAATATCCCCCATAGGCTCATGTGTTTTAAGTACTGGCAGCCAGCTGATGGCAGTTTGGGAAGAAGAGCTTTGCTGGAGGAGGTGTGTTGCTGGAAGCAGACCTTGAGGTGTATTCGTCCAGCCCTACAGCGTCCATAGCTGATGCCCAGCCTCTGCTTCTCCATGCTTTCCCTGCCACGATGAAATTTCTTCTCAAAACTTTAAGCAGAGGGTTGGAGAGGTGGCTTAGCAGTTAAGGCACTTGCTTGCAAATCCTAAGGACCCAAGTTTGATTCCCTAGTATAAGGTTCAGGATTGACCGAGACCATAGAGAGCACTCTGAGGTAAAGATGGAAGCTTTTATTCAGGGAAAACATGAGCTGCCAGGACTGACTCTCCAGGAGCCTAGAGCACAGTCAGTCAACTTTGAGATTACAGATAGTGGACTATATAGAGCTCTTCAGCTGGGGGAAGGTGAGGAAGGGAAATACCTAGGGTATGACACCAGAGCAGTGACTAGGTGACCTGAGAGATAAGGGATCAGGAAACCTAGACCTGGGTATTGTTAGGCAAGGAAGGGATAATGCCTGGGTGGTTCCTTGAGGAATGTGGGTGACCCATTTCCTTAGGTCTCTGCTGCCCTCCTGCTGTGACTCCGTTTTTGTCTTGGCCTAACACCCAGTACTCACATAAACCAGATGCACAAGGCGGTGCATGCGTATAGAGGTTGTTTGCAGTGGCTAGAGGCCCTGGCATTCTATTTCTCTCTCCCTCTAATAAATAAGTAATTTTTTTTAAACTTTAAGCTGAATAAACTCTTTCTTTGGTAAGCATCTTTTTGATAGGTGTTTTGTCCCAGTAACATGAAGGTAACTGCTACATACTCTAACCCTCTGCTACTTCTCTCATTCTAGACTTGAAGAAAACAAGGCCTCAAGGTAGAAAGTAACTTATTCAGGACCACATAGCTTGTAGTTCTCAAGGATATTTTTCAACCAGGACTTTTTGATTTAGAGATTAAAGTTTTGTCCTCCAAATTTCAAGATGTCTCTGTCTGCTCATTTAATGATGGTGGCAGGAAGCAGGATAATTGTAGGAAACTTTCCCCCATTCTGGACAGTAATTCCTACAAGAGATCTTCCCACATGCATAAGTTACATATTGCTGTATAAAAAAGAAAAAAATAAAGATCCCAGAATTTGATAGATTACACCAACAAATGTTTATCATTCTTCAGTGTTTGTGGGTCAAGAAACAGAAAGTATGTTAACCAGTGCTCCTGGACAAGGTTACTGTTGAGGGTCCAGACAAGTGGTCACGGAGGACTTCTGCTTCATTCAAAGCTAGGGAGGCCAAGTGTAGTCTCATCCATCACAGTTGGTCACTCTCAAAACTGATTCTGAGCTCTTTCACACACCTGCTTGCCCACAACCGTAGTACTTCACCAGGAGATCTCTATAGGTGCTCACAACCTGCTGAGTGGAGAGAGGGAGATCTTAGTGTGCTCAAGTTGGAAGCCACAGTCTTTTTATAACCTAATGCTCTAAGTTATAGCCCTCCATTTTTTTTTTTTCTGTATTCTACTCATTATCAGTGAATCCCTGGGTTGAATCCTCTCTTAAGGGAAGAATATAACATAATGGCATGAGCACCAGGAAAGAGACTCAGGGCCAATATATCCCCATACCATCACCTTTTTCTGCCCACTCTTTCAGTTTCTTCTATGTGTCTTACACTTGCAGAAGGACAAATCACAGACATGGAGAGGACAACACGGCGCCCACTGATTCAGCTTGTTCATTGTCGGCTCATCTATCACTCTCCACATGGTTTGGATAGGTCCAAGTTGTACGAAGGTTACTCTCCATTGCAGGGACCAAAATCAGCACACAGAGGAAAGGGTTTATTTCAGCCTTTGGTCTCAAGGCAGAGTTTGATCATGGCAGGGCAGGGGCTGGGCCTCACATCTCTCACATCAGCTGGGAAGTAGCAGCAAGAGCGTGCTAGATAGTGCACACCCAGTGGGCTGGATCAAGAAACCTCAAGGCTCACTCCCAGTGACACGCCTCCTCCAGCAAGGCTCCATCTGCTAAAGTCTCCACAATTTTCCCAAACAGCACCACCAGCTGGGGATTAGGAATTTGAACTCATGAGCTGGTGGGGGACATTTGATGTTTAAATCACCACACATGCTTCTGCAGTTAGTTTCTCACTACTGGCACCTAAAGCAGCACATGAAAGAGCAGGGTTTGTTTTGGCTTACAGTCTCAAGCAGAAGTCTCATCAGGGACGGGAAAACATGGAAGAGCAGGGTTTGTTTTGGCTTACAGTCTCAAGGAGAAGTCTCATCCGGAGCAGGAAAACATGGAAGAGCAGAGGCTGGGCATCACATCCTGTCACTTCAGCGGGGAGGGAGCAGCAAGTGTGAGTCAGCTAGATAACATCCACCAGGGTCAGGCTAATAAACCTCAAGGGCTTCCCCCAGTGGTGCACATTGTCTACCAAGGCTGCATTTCCCAAAACTCCACTGGCTAGGGAGCAGGTGTCAGACCTAACCACAAATACATTCCACATTCCAACCACAACACATAAAGATCTGAGTTGGATCTCAGAACCCTTATAAAAATCTGGGGCATGATAGCACGTACTTGTACTCCCAGTGCTGAGGAGGCAAACACAGACAGATTCCTGGCATATGCAGACCAGCCAGTCTGGCCAGTAGGTGATCTCCAAGCCAATGGGAGACCCCTTTTCATCAAAGGTGGATGGTATTTCTAAGGAGAAATACCCAAAGTTTTCCTCTAGGCCCTACACACCCACGTGTGTCCCTGCACATATGTAAGCAAGAGTACACCCACATACACACAAAATTTTTAAATGCAATACAATAAATAACAGTGAAGAGTTATAGGTAATCAGTTTATCACAATTAATATGAAACATAACCATCTTGAGGCAAAAGTTTGTCATATCAAAATCTGTGAGGTCAACACAGGCAACGGCACTGCTCTGTACACGTCTCTGTGAACTCATACAGCGGTCTCAATAGGAGCTGTCTCCCTGTCCCTCCATCTTTCACAGGAGCTAATAGTGCTTATCCCCTGGTAGGTGTGAGATTGGATTGTGAAGAGCCCTATAGACCATGTGAGGGCTTTGGGCTCTATCTCAGGTACAAATGGAAGGCAGTGTGAGTAACTAGAAACAGGAGACCAAGGCTGAAAACTCATGCCGTGTTGAAAATGACTCCCTGACGTTCCAGCAATCAACACAAGATGTGAGTACTACCTCCCCATTATCATAGCAGGCTGGACAGTTAACTCCAGAGCAGCCTATATTATCTCCCATCCCCCTTCCTCAAGGAGATGGCTTTTCTATGTGCTTGTCCCCCGAGCTCAATCATTCTCATTCAATCTGTCTTTCTCCCTCTCCTTAACACTGTAATCAGGGATCAGTTCCCCAGCGTATCCTGACCCCAGAACTCATTTCTGAGGAGGCTGTCTGAGAAGGGAGAGATAATTCTCATTTTCCCTCCTCCAAAGCCCCACAAGTAGTTGTCAGGTGAGGAAGGTACTGGGTCAGCTTGGGGCCCCGAAGCTAATCTGCTTATTGCAACCTCTATGCTGCCATTTTAATTTTTTTAGTTTATTTTTATTTATTTGACAGTGACAGAGAGAGAAAGAGGCAGATAGATAGAGAGAGAATGGGCACACCAGGGCCTCCAGCCACTGCAAACGAACTCCAGACACGTGCGCCCCCTGGTGCATCTGGCTAATGTGGGTCCTGGGGAATCAAGCCTTGAACCGGGATCCTTGGGCCTCACAGGCAAGTGCTTAACCACTAAGCCATCTCTCCAGCCCTATGCTGCCATTTTATTAGCTTAACTTCTCAAGACAGAACTTCAGGACTGAGCCGGAGAGAAAAATAAATGGCACCCTTAACAGGAGAGGAAAGTGGTCATTATTCATGAGGAAAAGAACATTTTCTGCCACCAGGTGAATCTGCCTTGGTGTGGCCTTCAACTGTGTCCATAGCATGAACCAATGGCCTCCTCTGCTGTCTTTGATGCAGGTGAGGTGACATGTAGTTTTGAAAGCAGGGCACCATCCTGTTGGCCAGAATAAACAGAGACAGACAGGCTCCTCACACAGCTCTAGTTCTCCTTTCCCTCAGCCAGCAAAACTCCCCTTTTACCCAGATTTGCTATTTGAAGTTCATGGGCCAGAATGCACTCCCATCCTTCCATACCAGACAAGCACTTCCTGAGTATCCATGGGGAGTCAGATGGACTTTCAATCCAGATATTTGGTTTAGAGGCCACTCTCCAGAACAGGGGCTGCCTGAAGGTCACCAGTATCAGGAATCCCTGATAGCACCAGTAACAATGTAACACAGTGCTCAGTTCACAGGAAACCCTGATAGTACCAGTGACAATGTAGCACAGTGCTCGGTTCACAGGAAACCCTAATAGTACCCGTAACAATGTAACACAGTGCTGGGTTCACAGGCAATCCTGATAGTACCAGTGACAATGTAGCATAGTTCTGGGTTCACAGGAATCCCTGATAGTACTGGTAACAATGTAACACAGTGCTCGGTTCACAGAAAACTCTGATAGTACCAGTGACAATGTAGCACTATGCTTAGTTCACAGGAATCCCTGATAGTACCAGTGACAATGTTCACATCACTTAGACCAGGAAGAAGCTGGGACAATCCAGAACCAAAGGCCAAGTGTACCTCTCAGAGGCCCGCCCCAGTGATATCCTTCCACCAGCCAAGCCCCTCCTAATGTCTGCACAGCCTTGCAAGTAACAGCACATGCTGCTCTATATTCAAACCGCGAGCCCGTAGCTGGTGTCTAGGATTAATACCATAGCCGACCCATGTAGAGCAGAGTGTGCTGGACTCCCAGGAAAGAGCAACGCTTGCCTCTGCCTGGGCTTCAGGGAAGGTTCTTGGGGAAGGAACTATTTTGCCTTCAGCTCCCAGGGATGCCAGTTTGCTAGTGCTGAAGCAAGGTGGGCCTTTCAGGAAGCATGTGCTATAAACACAGGAAGGGTAGGAGTCTTGTACCGTAACCACCGGATGCTTGGCCTATAGGGCAGGGACAGGGCCAACTTACTTCCCATTGCCTGAGATCTGGGCAGTGTTAGCCACCATCTGGTATCACCTAGACCCTTAGGTTATTCCTTAGGGAAATAACTGAGGTAGTTTCTTTTTGTCTACTACATGAGATGTGGCCACATGTTCATACATGTGTAAGGTATGCATGCATGTTCACACATGCATGTGGTATACATGCATATTCACACATCTGTATAAGTGTGATATGCATGTGTACGCACATTGTATATATAGCGTGTGCATGCCCACACACATGTGTATATGTGTGCATGTGTGTTCACACATGTGCAGTACATGTGTGAATGTGTGTGATGTGTATGTGTGTGCATGTTCATACATGTGTTGTTGAGTATCTGTGTATTCAGGTGTGCATGCTTGTAGGGGTTACAGGTAGATATCTGATTCTTCCTCAGTTTCTCTCCACTTCATTTATTGAAGCAGGGTCTCTCTCTTGAGCCAGGAGCTAGTCGATATGGCTCTTCTAGCTGGCTAACTTGCCTGGAACTCCTGCCCCCACCTCTGGAGAGCTGGCATTCACAAATAGGCTTCCATTCCCACCTGGCAATGCCAACTTCAATCCTCAGGCTTGTGTGGCAAGTGCTTTACCCACTGAGCCACCTCCAGCCTCCAGGGCTCTTCACTCGTCTAGCATAGCTGAGTCTTCCTAGAGGGCTGGACTGACCCCATGTCCCTGTAACATTCCTCTCACTTAATTAGCAACACCCCTCTTAAATGTCCCATCCTAGATAATAAATTATATGGGCACCCCATCAAGAGCCCAAAGCAAAGAGAATCTTTTTTTTTAATTGAAGAGTAATTCACATCCTATAAAACTCACCATTTAAAAAATATACAATTCAGTGGTCTTTAGTACATTCACAATGTGAAATCATCACTTTTATTTTGCTTCTAAACACTTTTATTACCCTCAAAGACAGCCCCATACTCATCCACAGTCGCTCTCTGTTCCCCCTGTCCGCAGCCTCTGGCAGTCACCAATCTGTTCCTCCCCTCCCTCTGTCCTTGCTGGACACAGGGCTCAGCAGAGAGGTCTCCGTGTGGTGCAGCCCTCAGATCATTCTGGAAGCAAAGGGCTTCTGGCTTAGGCCATTCGTTGCCCCCACCCTGTTCAGCAGGCACAGCACCCCCAGAGCGTCTATTTATCTACGTATTCTCCTTACCCAGATGTCCATAGACTCCTCCAACCCCACTGCGTATTCATGTGGAAATAAATTAGTTTAATTACTTAAAGTAAATTTGGAATTCAGGGGCGAATGGCTCTCGGTTCTGCATGTGAGCCCAGCCACAGGAGGAAGTGTAAAATATTCAGGCCTTTGAAAGATTGCAACCACTAGGCTTGGCAGACACCCTAGTTTTGGCTGGATGTGCTCCGAGCTGGTGGAGGAGACCAGTTCTCCAGCTCTGGCAGGCACGCAGGGACAAGGACAGCTGAGCCAGCGCCCTCAGTCCCCCTTGCTTCTTCGCAGGGGACTTCCTGCGAGGCCACAGATGGTTCCCACATGTCCCTTTCCAGTCGCTTGGTTAAGACAACGAATGGCAGGTATGAGGGATGGGAAACTCTGTAGCCAGAAGGGAAGCTGCTACTGCTCCTGAAGTGGTAATGGAGCGGTTTAGGCAAGGCTTCTGGGGAAGACAAGCTCAAAATTTAAATAAGACAAATCAAAAAGTCTAGATGAACAAAAAGAGCAGAAGAAGAAAGGCTCTGTGGGGGAGAGTCTGTAGGGACCCCCGGGGAGGCTGGGGAGTGGGCAGATGAGTAACCAGGGTGTTGGGTTTCAGCCGCAGCCTGGGCAAGGATGTGGCACTTGGGATGGCGGTGTCGCTCTGCAAGGGCACTCAGAGCAGGTGGCCGCTGGGGAATTCAGCCAGTTCTTAGGTAGCATGCCTTCCGCTATTTCCCTGAAATGATGTGTAGAGACCTTGCTGGCCTGCCTGCCGTCCCAGGAGCCAAGCTGATGTTGCTTTGTATCTTTGGCCGTATTTTACTCCCATCTTGTGTGCATGCGTGTGCAGGTTTGAGTAGACACACGTGTTTCTATGTACGCATGTATGTGCATGTGGAGCCCAGAGGATAACGTGGGGTCCCTACGTGCTATCCACCTTTTATGAAACAGGGTCTCTCGCTGGCCTAGAGCTCACTGATCAAACTAGACTGCCTGGCCAGCAAGCTCCAGAGATCCGTGTGTCTCCTTCGCCACAGCGCTAGGATTGCAAGTGTGTACCGCTGCACACTGCACGTTTCAGGTGGGTTCTGGGGATTGAACTCAAGTCCTTATGCTTGCAATGCTCGCACTTTACTGACTGAGCCATTTCCTCAACTCCGTCTTCACCGGGAGTTGTCTTTTTTGGTTTTTGAGGTAGGGTTTCACTCTAGCTCAGGCTGACCTGGAATTCACTGTGTAGGCTCAGGGTGGCCTTGAACTCATGGAGATCCTCCTACCTCTGCCTCCTAAGTGCTGGGATTAAAGACATGTGTCACCGTGCCTGGTGCCTCAGGTATTTTTGATTAAGCCTCCTACTTAGTCCCCAGCAGCAAGAGCCTTTGGGAGGTGGAGCTGTGCTGTTGGAGGTGGTCGTGTATTGCTGGAGGCTGACCTTCAGGTGGAGGAGTCCAGACCTACTGCGTGTGTCCTGAGCCACCTTGCTGTTCTCTTTCCTGTGTGGATGCAGGATGGACTGAGCCAGCTCCCTCTGCCATGCTGAAGCTTCACCTCGAAGCTGTGAGCCCGAGAGAAATCATTTCCTCCCATAAGCTGATTTTGGTCAAGTATTTCATCCCAGCAACAAGAAGCTACCTGCTGCGTCGTCCTTCCCTGGGGTTGCCATGGTTCTGTGAGTCATGGGACTGGAAAAGCAACGTCTGCTTAGCTGAGCAGTGTGGAACAGAGAACCTCCTCCACACAAAACCCTGAGCCAGTGCAAAAGACCTTCCCGCTGGAGGCCTGGGGCATCTAACCTTCCAGTCCTGGTCAGTAGATTCCTCTGAAGCCCGTCATCCAAAACTTACCTCCCCCAGGCACTGGTCCTCAGACCCTTGCACCAGCGAGCTAAGGTTTCCCCAGCACCTGAACACAAAGGTCTACGGCAGCACCATCCGCAAAGGCCAGAACCTGGAAACAACCCAGTCGCCTTTCAACACGTGAAGGGCATAACAAAATGTGCTCCATCCATACAGCAGGGTAGTATTCAGTCTGACAAAGGAATGCTGTTCCATTCCACACAGAAATGTGCGTGTGCCTTACAGAAACATCCTGCCAGATAGAGAAAACCAGGACCCAGAGGTCGCAGACTAAGATTCCATTATATGAAAGGTTTGTGAAACAGAGATGCTCATAGAGACAGCAAGCAGAAAAAAAAAAATGGCTGTAAGAGGCTGGAGGAAAGGAGTGGGGGGATCACTCATGAGTGTCAGGTAAGTTTTGGGAGGTGATGAGTATATTCTGGTGATGGTAGTCATGTAAACTCATGTATGTACTGACCACTCCTAAATTGCACATTTGGAATACTGTAAGTTTTGTGTTATGTATTTTACCACAAATGTGTATTTAAAAACCGTCTTTCTCTCTTGGAGTTGACTATAAATACTTTTTTATTATTTTATTTTATTTATTTATTTTTTTTTGAGGAAGGGTCTCACTCTAGCCAAGGCTGACCTGGAATTCACTAAGTACTCTTAAGGTGGCCTTGAACTCATAGCAGTCCTCCTACCTCTGCCTCCCTATTGCTGAGATTAAAGGTGTGCGCCACCACGACAGGCAACTATAAATACTTTTTAAAATTTCTCTTTGTCTCATAGAAGGTCATAAGATTCTTGTTCTTAGAGGGGTCCTACTTTGTACCCCAGGGAAAGGAATGCTTACAACAGGAAGGCCAAGATAAACCCCATGCAGAACTGAGGAAATGGCTCAGTGGTAAAAAGAACTTGCTGTGCAAACTCAACAAAATCCATGTCAAGCGGCTGTACCGGGGCCCAGGTGTGTGATCTGAATATGCCTTTGGTCTTGGGTGGCGGTTCAGGAGCAGCCCAAAGCTCATGGTTAGCTAGTCTTCTATTTTTAGTGGGACAATAAGAGAGACCTTGTCTCAACAAGGTTAGAGGTGAGAACCGACCCCCGAGGCTGTCCTCTGAACTCCTTCTCCATGCCGTGTTAGGAACACCATATATGCACAGAACATCCCCGCTATACCCACACCCAAGAATCCAACCCAGAGACTCTCTGTCTTCCCGGTTTGTCTGTCCTTTCTATCTCACATTCTTTTGTCCTTTCCTGTTTCTCCAGGGCTCACCTTGTTTTACGGAACTTAAGCATAAATAGACCATTCTCCCTGTATCTTTGGGTCCCATAACGCTAGGATGAGATAAACTGTTTGGACTCTGAGCCGGCCTGTCTGTGAACAGAGGTACCGGCTGTGCTCCACCCCCTTCGGGGGTGCCGTCCCCCCTTCCACCCTCTGTTTCTACATAGGCACCAGTTTACATCTCAGAACGGCTGTCTCCATTCCCCTTGGCTCAGGTTCCCTGGTAACATCCACTGGTTGCTACCCACAAAAGCTCAGAGTCGGGGCTGCAGAGATGGCTTTGCGGTTGCTAAGCGCTTGCCTGTGAAGCCTAAGGACCTGGTTCGAGGCTTGATTCCCCAAGACCCACATAAGCCAGATGCACAAGGTGGTGCATACATCTGGAGTTCGTTTGCAGTGGCTGGAGGCCCTGGCGCACCCGTTCTCTCTCTCTGTCTCTATCTGCCTCTTTCTCTGTCTGTTGCTGCTCTCAAATAAATAAAGTAAATTTTAAAAAATGCTCAGAGTTGCCGGCCCAGCTCGCCTTCCAGCCATCACCCCAACCTGAGCCTGGGAGAAGCCTTCTTAGCCTTTTGCACATGCAGTCCTCTGACATCAGGTTCAGGCAGGGGGACCGCATCATAACCTGATTATGGTGGTGGTCTGACTGCTGGGACCGTGAGGTAGAGGACACAGGGAAGCAGTTATGTGGGTATCAGGTCAGGTCCCTCAAGGGTAAATGGGCCTGTTTCTAAAGCAAGAAGGAAACATTTGAGCAGGCTGCATCACCCACAGGTCTGATTGCTCTCTGAAATGAGATACGCATGTTATTCGTAGAAATTAGCCATATAGCACTTAAGAGAAACCCAGGCCCGTCTAACTCCACTCACGGGCTGCTGACTCTCCAAGTGAAACTCTTTCCACTGAAATGTTCTCAGTCCACGTGATGGGAAGGGTTTGGGAATAGAACAGGGAGCTGGAAGTTCTTCACTGGAGCCAGGTGTCGCCCTCCAGTGGGTCTTTGGACGGACATGTGTGCTGGTGTTTGGGGATTGTCGTGTTGAAGCTGGGAGACTTTTGGAGTGGAGAATGTTAAGGGACAGGGACTTTAACAATCCCGCAAAGAACAGACCTCACAAGCATTGTCCTGTCCAACCTGCCTGGAGGGATGACAAAAGGAGATTTGCATGTTCCTACACCTGTGACCACTACCATGCCCTAAGATCTGGGATCCTGCACCAGTGGCTCCATCACTCGTGTTTGACCCTGGGCCCAGTGTGTACAGATTGAGAGCCTTGCCATGGACTTAGCGTCTGTACAAATGCACATTCACATTTGCAGACTAGCAATAGTTGTTTTCCTTCTCCATAGAGTCTCTCCATTATTTAACCTTAAGAACTCCTAGGCTTTCCTCCAGAGCTGGGCTTGGAACCCAAGGCCTCCTGTGTGCTAGGCATGAACTTGCCAACTGAACCTCATCCCCAGACCTTGTTTTTACTTTTTTTTTTTTGATTCTTGTGTTGAGATTCGGCAATCCTGTTTTTGCACTCCTCAGCACTGACTGGGGTTACAGGCCTGTGTGACAACATGTGACCTTTTAATGTGGGTGCTGGGGGTCGGACTTCAGTCCTCAGGCCAATGCAGCGTGCACTCTCGCCCGCTGAGCCGTCTGCCTCCCCCGCCCCGCGCTAGTGTGTGTGGCATTTGCTGGCACTTGATGCTCCGGCTCAGCTGTTCAAGTCACATGTTAAACGGCATTCAAATTTCACAAAGCTTTAAATTGGAAGCTCTGATCATTTTCAAGCCAGATTCCTAATGGGTTCGAGGTGTGAGACTTTCTCTGTGTCTGTTACAAAGGAAGACAAACAGGCATATGGGATGCGAGACATGCAGGTAGAAAACTGAGTTTCGCTTGACGAATTTCAGCATGTAACAAGAAAGTGGAGTATGGCATGCTTAGTTATTCTGAGCCCTGGTGGCTTTTCACACTCGGCTCTGTGGCTTGCCACCTTACTTTCCCTGTATTCCAGGAGAAATTAGGAATGATGCCTGTTGCAGCTACCTTCCTATTGCCAGGACAAAGCACCTGACCAAAAGTTGCTGATGGGAGAATTTTTTATTATCATTTTATTTTGGCTTATAGTCTAGAAGGGAAGCTCCATGATGGCAAGGGAAAGCATGGCATGGCCAGCGGCTGGACCTCATCTGCCACAGCAGGTAGAAAACAGCAGAAGGAGAATGAGCCTAGCTAACCCTGTCAAGCTATTGCCAATAAGCCTTGAAGTGCCCCCCAGGCAACACACCTCCTCCAGCAAGGCTCCACCTGCCAAACTGCCACCGGCTGGGAACCAAACATTGATAACATGCATTTATGGGGAACATCTGATTTAAATCGCCACAGTCACCTAGACCTGTCACATTAGATGCTATCAAAGGGGACAAGAGAAGTGTCAGTGAAGACAGTGAGGGACCCCCTTTCACGCTGGTATTGAGAATGTAAATCAGAATGGCCATTATGGAAACCAATATAGAAACCAATAAAACTAGAAATAGAACTGTCATCTGACCCAGCAATCCTGCTTCTGAGCATATATTTCAAGAATATGAAATTGATACTGGAATTGAGGATACAGGAGCCTCTTTCAGCTCTTGGGTGGGTAATAACTCAGGAGTCAGGGTGCCAAACACTCCTGGACCCACAATGCTTTCACTGAATTGATGGTCTCTGGATACTTGTCTTGTGAATTTTGACAAATGAAACCCATAGATTAGAGGATAAGGTTTAGAAAGAGTTTTATTTTTTTAGATAGTTATAGAATAGAACTTAAGAAAAGAAAGGAATTCAAAGGGGTCCAAAGAGGAGGTGGGGGGGTTCCCAGAAAATGTGAAAAACCCACTGAAGACTCAGATTGCGGTCTTTTAAGGGAGTTTTCTGGACGGAGGCTTAACTGGTCAGTTTAGCCCTGATGCCAGTATCTAACTAGGAGGCCAGATTTTCTGGGAAAGGAACAATCTTCCCCAAAATGTTAATCCTTCTGGAAAGGGTGCAATATTATCTCTTCTGGGAAAGGAAAACCCCTTTAGGGAAGAAGAGATAAGGAAAGGCCAGAGCCTTTTGACATTTTTGATCTCTAACAAAGTGGAGGCTGTCAGGACTCCTTTAGGGAAAAGGAGAAAGGATGACCCAGGTTCTCCCTCTACAGGCTTAAAAACATTCTTTGCTTTTACTTTCAGAGTGGTGAGGGGCTGTTTTCCCTAAATGGTCTCAAAATCTAGCATCAAAGAAACAGTTGCTGGGCATGGTGGCACACGCCTTTAATCCTAGCACTTGGGAAGCAGGGGTAGGAGGATCGCCATGAGTTCGAGGCCACCCTGAGACTCCATAGTGAATTCCAAGTCAGCCTGAGCTAGAGTGAGACCCTACCTCGAAAAAACCGAAAAAAAAAAGAAAGAAAGAAACCGCAGAACACCCCCTTCCCCACGTTCCATGCAGCATTACTCCCAAAAGCCAAAGGATGGAGGCACCTGAAGTGTTGATCCCATGCACAGACAGAAACTGAGGCACTGCTACGCCATGGAATACCATCCAGCCTTGAAGAGAACAAAAGAATCCCATCAGTGCCAACACTGGAAACATGGAAGACACGGGACTACGTGAAATAAGCCAGGCACATGGCGGCAATACAGGGTTCCCATGTAGGCGCTCAGGAAACTGGTCTTGGGATGGAGAGATGGCTCAGTGGGTGAGGTGCTTGCGTGACAACCTGAGTCCAGGTCCCTAGAACCCACATGAAGTCGGGTTCACATGTACAAGTCTATAATCCCCGTGTGCATAGGCAGACACAGGAGGATCCCTGGAGGTTCACAGGCCAGCTAGCATGACATGTGCTTCAGTGAAAAGAGACTCGGCCTCAGATAAGGTGGCAGGTGAGGTTGTCCTCTGATCTCCATATGCACACCAGGGCATGCATGTGTCCATACTGACACACAGGAACACACACACACACACACACACACACACACGGGGGGTGGGGGGGAGACCAAAATAGCAAAATAACTAGCTAGGTAAATAGATATAAGAAATGGATTTCAGATGCAGTTTGGTGATACCCTAAGTCAGAGTATACAAGTTGCATAAAGGGGGATTCCTATTTATTGGTCACAAAGTCTACCATGAGGAATGAGTCTGAAGACTTGCCGCCGGGCCGTGTGATAGTAGTTAGTAGCAACATATTGCCTAATTCAAAATCGCTGAAAAGTTGGCTCTGAAATGTTCCTCATCACAGTGAGAGGCTGGGTATGCTAATTAGCTGGCTGAATCATTCCATATTGTAGCCATATACTAGAATGTAACACTCCACCCCACAAACATACACCGTGAGGATGGGTAATTTTGTTTGCATAAGACACTATAACCCATGCTAACCCGGAACTCACTATGTAGGTCAAGTTGGCTTTGAACTTGTGGTAATCCTCCTGCCTCAGCTTCCCAAGTGCTGGTATTACAAGTATGAGTGATGACACCAGGTGCCTAGAAGATACTATGCTATTTGAATATTGACAGTAAGATAATGCCCAGAAAACATGAGGCACTAGGTTCAATCCCCATATGGAAAATGTGTGTGTGTGTGTGTGTGTCTGTGTGTGTGTGTGTGTGTGTGTGTTATTTTCTCCAGACTCAAGAAGCACTTGTGTTAAATACTCCATGAGGCTGATGGACTGATTGTGTGATTGTGGAAAGCTGGTCCCAAGCCAGAGTATGTCATATTTCCTTTAGCTCCCCAAATATCCATTTATTGTCCACTTCTGTGTCTAACCTAATATGCTTGTGACTATTAGGTCAATCCTTTTGGAATATAGGATAGGCCCTTAGCTTCCACCAACCTGAATTCTGAGCATGTCATCAAATAGCACTTAATGCCTATAGCAGAGATTTCTCCACTTTTCTGTCACCTGCCTACCAGAGGTTACCAGTGCATTTCAAAAGTGCCTTGATTTATGACTTTCTTTGTTCTGCTCCTATAAAAACTTCATGGAACTATCATCATGTTGGAACATGGAATTCAGGGCAACCTAAATCTTTGTTTTTGGGCCATAGTCATTCATACTTGGCTCCAAAATAAGTTATCTCTTATTCCTTTTGTGGTAAGGGCTATGTTTTATATCAGTAATAATGCACACACACACACACAGGCACACACAGCAATGATAATAAAATCAGCACCACTTATGGGAATTACTGTGCTTTTGAATGTGCCTGTGTCCCTCTCACGTGTCATTTTGCAGCATTGAAGCGTTCCCACCAGAGCGGACGGAGGCATTGTGGCATTGACATTCACTCTAGCACTTCCCTGAGGTGTCTTCTTGGCCAGCTCCAGTCCTCTTGCTGTGGGCACCATTTTGGTCCCATAGTTGTCAGACCAGCTTCTTCCCACCCTGGCTTTAGAAGGTTAGAAATCTTTTGTTTTTCCTCCTTTTCAATTACAAAAGCCTGTTTGAACAGCCTCTGTGACAGCCCATGTTCAAACAAGCTTTTGTAATTGAAAACAGAGCTTGCAATGTGGCTACAGGGATGCCTGCCTCAAAAGGAGGGGATGCAGACCATGCTGTGAGCTGGTCCCTGAGGCCACTTTCAAAGAGTTTAAAGCTCTCGTCCAATTAAAAAAAAATGGAAAGAAAGAAAGAAAATCCTGCTTAAATACACGGCCCAAACAGACTGGTTTGGGGATTGAAAATGAAGATTGTGATGGGACATTGCTTTGGTCTCAGGGAGACCTTCTTGGAAATGTAGCAGGGTGAGGGACTGTGCTTCCTTGTGGGGGCGTGCTGGGGGACTGTGCCTCTGCTCTATAAGGAAGTCTCTGTGACCAGATGCACAGGTATCCCCGTGTGTTAGCCTGAAGGACATGTTCCCCCATAGGATCACGTGTTTTGAATACTTCTTCCCCTACTGGTGGCAATTTGGGAATGTGATGGAGCATTTCAGGAAGAGGTGAGTCATGGGGCCAGACTTGAGGCTTATTAGTTCAGCCCACTGGTTGCTGACAGCCAACTCACTCTTACCTCTCCCCCTGCCAACTGTGACAAGCTGTGATGCCTCAGCTGTGCCATGCTTCCCTGCCATGGTGAGACCTCCTCTCAAGACGGTAAGCTGAGATGACACCTTTGGTCCCACAAGCTGCTCTGGTCAGGGCTCTGTCCCAGCAACCAGACGATAACTGCTACTCAATGAGTTCAAAGTCAAGTGTGTGCTCATGTGCACGTTTGAAACCTCTCTCTCTCTTTCTGCCTCTCATAAATGCCATGTTTGGGAGCATGGTTATACAATTGGGATCAAAGGCTGGAGAGATGGCTTAGCAGTTAAGGCGATTGCCTATAAAGCCAAGGGACTCAGGTTCAATTCCCCAGTACCCAATAAACCAAATATACAAGATGGCACATGCATCTGGAGTTCATTTGCAGCAGCTAAAAGCCCTGGCAAAAAAAAAAAAAAGAAAGAACTGGGTTCAAATTCTAACTGCATGGCCTGTGATAATTATGTAAACTCTCTGGGATGCACTTTCCAGTTTCTTTGCTTCTAAAATCATGTCATATTGGAACTTCTCTTAGAAGATTGCTCTGAAGACCAAATGAGTCTATCTACTTGAATGATCCTTTTCACATACCACGTGGTGAAATCAATGCCACTGTTGTAGTTTTTCTTACTATTAATACTAGTAACAGTCTTGCTGATAATATAATATAATATAACATAATTAATATAATATAGTATAGTATAATACGGGAGGTACTTCAGGGGGTGAAGAATGCCTATTTTTAGTGTTGATTAGTCCAAATGAATCTCTAGGAACCTCTTATCTTGAAATGATGATCTCTGCCTTGGTCCCACCTCCAAGATCACACATATGTAACTAGGCACTCTCAATGTGCCAGGCAATGTGATGGGAGATGGACAGCAAAAAGTAAGCATAGGCAAAGAAGTCCAAATGGAAGGCAGGCTGGTACAAGTCTTCTGAGACTCCAGACAAGGATAGAATAGAAGTATTCTCTATCAAAGAGGACTTGGGGAGCAGACTTCAAGAATAGATTTATTTGATATTCACCTGGGTTCCTCAGAATGGATGGGTAGCAAAGGAGTAAAATGGATACTCCAGGTACCAGGACAGTCTTGACTAAAGAAGGAGACCCAGGCTGGAGGGATGGCTTGGTGGTTAAGGCATCTGCCTGCAAAGGCAAAGGACCCGGATTTGATTCCTCAGCACTCACATAAGACAGATGCACACGGGGGACATGTGTCTGGAGTTTGTTTGTGGTGGCTGGAGGCCCTGGCATGCTCATTCTTTCTCTGTCTGTATCCTCTCTATATTGCACTCTCTCAGCTTGCAAATACATAAATATTTTTTCTAAAAGAAGGAAAATATCTTTCATTTCTGTTTGGCTGAAGAAGTAGGAGGTTTTTGTTAGATAATTGAGAGGAAGGAGGAACAATTTCTAGTAGAAAACCCCCAAAATAGCCACTATGGCCTTGTATGCTGGACACATTTTGAGCCTACTTGTCAGCAACTGCGGAGGGAGGTCCACAGTCTTTTCAGCAATCACATCTGAAAACACATTAAAGACCTAAGGTGGCTAGGCATATATCCAAAGGAGTCATCTCATTTCCTTAGAAGTATGTGCTCAACCATGTTTATTGCTGCTCAATTTATAATAGCTGGGAAATGGAACCAGCCTAGATGTCCCTCAACTGATGAGTGGATAATGAAGATGTGGTACATTTATACAATGGAGTTCTACTCAGCGGTAAAGAAAAATGAAGTTATGAAATTTGCAGAAAAATGGATGGACCTGAAAAGTATTATACTAAGTGAGGTAACCCAGGCCCAGAAAGCCAAGCGCCACGTGTTCTCTCTCTTATGTGGATCCTAGCTAAAGATGACTGGGCTTCTGCGTGAGAAGGAAAATACTTAGTAGCAGAGGCCAGTAAGTTAAAAAGGAGACATAAAGGGAAGAGAAAGGAAGGGAGGAGGGTACTTAATAGGTTGATATTGTATATATGTAAGTACAATGATTGTGATGGAGAGATCATATGATGGAGAATGGAATTTCAAAGGGGAAAATGTGGGGGGGGACTGAGGGAATTAACATGGGATTTTTTTTATAATCATGGAAAATGCTAATAAAAATTTCAAAAAAAAAGACCTAAGGTGGAAACTTCTAGAATCAAAGTATCAGACAGACCTAGACCTATGCGTGGTGGGGCTGGAAGTACACATGGATTAGGACAACTCTCTGTGGCAAGCACCGTTCTAAAATGGTTCCTCTGAGATGTCCATGTAACCCTCAGGACTGTACACATGACTGATGTCATTGCTGGGATCGCATTACTATATGGCAGGGCTGATCTTCAGAAGGAAGGTGGTGAAGGTGGCCATGACATTGCCTCATCCGGCCATGGAGAGCAGAGATTTTCCTCTACTTGACATATAAACAAACAAATAAATAGACATTATGTGAGGAGGATTTGAGGCATCCTTGGGGATTTGAAGATGGAGGGGCTATATATATCTAAAAGCTGAGCATGGTGGTGCATGCCTTTAATCCCAGCATTCTGGAGGCAGAAGTAGGAGGATCGCTGTGAGTTCGAGGCCACACTGAGACTACATAGTGAATTCCAGGTCAGCCTGAGCTAGAGTGAAACCCTACCTTGAAAAACAAAACAAATACACACACACACACACACACACACACACACACACACACACACACACACACACATATATATATATATATATATATATATATATATATATATATATACATATACATTCATTTTATAGGACTGGGCTGTCCTTGGCTGAAAGCTAGCAAGGAACAGGGACCTCAGCCCTACACCCACAAGGAAGTGTCTTCTGCTGACACCTAGAATGAGCCTGAAAGAAGATTTCCCCAGTGTCTGCAGAGGAGTCATCAACTAACTGATGTGTGGATTTCACCCCTCTGAGCCCAGAGCAGAGACAGCCCCTCCCCACTACCTCACCCAGACTTCTGCTGTCTAGAACTGAAATCTGGTAAGCAGGTGGTGTTTGATCCCCTAAGTCTGTGATACTTTTCTGTGAAGCAATAGAAAACGAGTATGCTCTTTGCATAAAATAATCACAATTATGACTTTAAAAATTGGTGTAGGTCATCCTATTTCATTAGCTTCATGTAAAAATACACTTCTGGGATAGCGCATTGTGTTTGCATGAATACTGTACATGTGTGTGTGTTACTTTTCTCATTGCTGTAACAAGATACCTGAGAAAAACAGCTGAAGGGGGGAAGGGAGAATTTATTTCTGCTTACAGTTCAAAGGCTGAGGAAGGAATGGTGGTGGGAGCATGAAGCAGCTGATCACATTGCATCCACAGTTAGGAAGTCAAGAGAGATGAATGATGGTGCTAGCTAGCTCTCTCCTTTTTATGCAGTCTGGGGTGTCCAGCCCATGGATGGTGTCACCCACACTTAGCTGGGTCTTCCTACCTCGAATAACCTCATCTAAAAATTCCCTTACAGTGTATCAAGAGATTTGTTTCCATGGTGATTCAAAATCTTGGCAAGTTCACACTGGAATTCACCCCCTGCAGTCTATGGTGTTGGGAGGAGACTCAAAGAATAGTGTATTCACCTTACACAGGGAGCCCACAGATCAGAGAAAGGATTCCATTCAAGTCCAGCTTGTTGAACCAGTGAGTTTACTGGGCTCATTTAGAAGAGCATGGGTAACTCAAAGGCAGCCACAATGCTTAGAAGTTCTCTAGAAACTTTTTCCAGGTTCTACTGAAGAGCTCCACCCCAGTCAATTGTTTACCTCTGTTTATTTTGCAGTGCTGGGAATCGAATGTAGGGCCTTGGTCATTCTAGGCAAGCACCCTGCCTCTGAGCGGCACCCCAAGCCTTTTGTTTACTTCTTGTATAACCTTGAGGAGGAAAGGGACCTCCTGAGAACCTCCTGAGGTTTATGAAGTGAGGTTCATAGAGCTCAGGCTGGCATAGAGCTTACTATGTGATTAAGGATTACCTTGAAGTTCTTTCTTTCCCTGGCATGTATATGTGTAGTATACCTATGGTATGGCCTGTGTGTGATATGTGCATGTGTGTGCAGATGTGCGCATCCTGTGCACATGGTTGTAGAGGCTGGAGGAGAATGTTGAACGTCCTTCTCTATCGCTCATCCACATGTTTCCTTGAGATGGAGTCTCTGAACCCTGAGCTAGTGTTCACAAGCCTCAGACAGGCTCAGTCTCCACTCCCCGCAGGACTGAAGTTACAGGAACATGTGCTTCCACTCTGTGTACATGGGTGCTGGGGAATTGAACTCAACTACCTTGGTCTCGGGACTTCTCAGGCCCTCGCAGTTGCATGACGAGCACCCTCAGCCGTTTAGCCACCTCCCCAGCCCCAACTTTGAGATTCTGATCCTCCTGCAACCACCTCCCAAGTGCTGGGATTACACGTGTCTGCCACCATTGCCGCGCCCAGCTTATGTGACACTGAGGGTGGAACCCAGGGCTTTGCACGTGCTAGGCAGAGAGTTTACTGCCAGAGCTGAGCTGCATCTCCAGTCCCCCTGGGAGAACGTTCATGGGCCTGCTCTCTTGTGAGTGTCTGTGTTTGTTGTCATTCAAGAGGGTGACAGTCACAGCCAAACCAGAGCAAACAGCCCACAGTACAAGTGTCTTCCAATTCTCTATAAACCCGGGAAGGTGAAGTAGCCTGTGCACTTTCCTTGTGAGCTCCTTGGAACTCAGTTTCCTGTGTTCCTCGGCTCCACTCCCCGCCCCCCGCACTGGGCTGGGCCACATTGCATCACATCACAGCACTCCACCCCACCCCAAGCCTCACCACGCCACACCTTCCCCATTCCTCTTGTAGAGACAGTACTGATGAGCCATTTGTTCCATTTCCATCCCTGGCTAAGAAAAGAAAAAAAAGTAAAGCTCTCAAAATTATTAGGTAATGATATCACTTTAAAAAGCGACACAATATTTTACCAGCATGACGCCACTTAGCTGTGGTTTAATAAAATTCAGAAAGCCCGGAGCCGAGGAAGCCTGCGTCAGGTGGGGGCAGACAAGCAAGCTCTTGAAACTCACATCAGGAAAATTACTTTTTCTTCAAATGGAAACTTTTCAATTGCTTTCAAATAGCTGGTGCTGATGGAAATAATTCCCCTCGCACGTTCGCACACGCTGCCTGTATCTTCCCTGCGTGGCGCCTGGAGGTTCATTAATAAAGATGGCTGTGAGGGTCTGATGTTGTCAGGCTCTTGTTATTTAGAAAAGGCACCAAACCAAGTCAAGGGGAGTCAATTGATTACTAAATGACATTCCTGCTTGCTGTCCCTGAGGCAAATAGAGGCCATTGGGGAGTATGCACATGCATGTCTCTGAGTATGCATGTGGTGTGACTGAGTCAGGACACTTCCAAAATCAAAGTTGGATTTATCTATATGGGGGGTAAGAGGGACTACCAGGGGCCTCTCTCCTCTTTCTTTCTTTCTTTCTTTCTTTGTTTCTTTCTTTCTTTCTTTCTTTCTTTTTTTTTTTTGAGGTATGGTCTCACTCTAGCCCAGGCTGACCTGGAATTTACTCTGTAGTTGCAGGGTGGCCTCAAACTTCACAGTGATCCATTTACCTCTGCCTCCTAAGTGCTGGGATTAAAGGTCTGCGACGCCACGCCTGCCTCCTTTTCTTTCTTTCTTTTTTCTTCTTTATGACAGCACTAAGATTATACCTAGAACTTCCCACATGCTAAGTAAGCAGGTTGTCTACCTGCTTGGTCAACAACTTTAGCCCTCATTTTACCTTATATCTGTGGGTGAGTGTGAGTGTGTGTGAGTGTGCATGTTCCTGTGAACATGTGTGTGGAGGTCAGAGGCCTGACACAGGTGTCTTCCTGAATTGCTCTCTCCTTTATTTTTCTTCACATGGTCTCTCGCTGAACTACTGATCCCGCTATTGATCCTGACTGTGGAACTCAGAGCCTCAGGTCTGGCTGTTTAGGGGTGCTAGGGGACCCTGACTCTGCAATTCAGAGCTTCTTGGTGGTGGGACACATTACAACCAAGCCGTCTCCCTCCCCGCTTCACCTTTTCTTTTGAGACAGAATCACATCAACCTGGAACCTGCCAATTAGGCCACACTGGCTGGTCAGCCGGCAAAGGGCTCTGCCTCTGTGCCACCACAGAACTGGGGTGGTCAAAGCATGCCACCCTGTGAGGTTTTATAATATGGACCCTGGGGCTCCAAGTCAGGTCCTCAGGCTTTCATGGCAAACATCTTATAGACTGAGCCCTTTTATAGACTCCAGCCCTTTACTTTTTATTTTGAAGTAAGATTTTACTAAGTGGCCAGGCAGGCCTTGAACTTGCCACCCTCCTACTTCAGCCTTCCCGAGTCTGACAGACGTAAAGTACCAGGCTCAGCTCTGCTTTCCTCTCTTAATATTTAATTTCTTATGTGTGTGGGGGGAGGGGGCACCCGCGGAGGCCTCAGGACAGCCTCGGCGTGTTTGTCCTCTCCTCCCACTTTGCTTGTTGCAGGTTCTGCTTCGCAGCGTCTTGTTTTTGCTGCCTCGTGAGCACCAGGCTAGCTGGCCGGTGAACTTCTGGATTCTCCTGGCTCCACCTTCTGTAGCTCTAGGTGTCCTTCCATCGCAGAAACGTGCTCCGCATGACATCCAACGTGGTGTGTGTGCTGGGGAATCAAAGTTGGGCTTGCAGGCTTTCAAGCAAGCACCTTAGCTACTGAGCCATCTCCAGCCCCCCTGAGTAGCTGGGATGACAGGCCCTCGCCACCAGGCTCAGCTTTGCTTTGCTCTTTCTTCACTGATAGAAAAGCTGATGTTTGTGAGGGAAAGAGACTGAGGAGCAGTTGCAGAGATCCAGACGGTGCTTAACTGTATAGCTTGAGATCCAGCAAACATTACGGTTTGTTAGGAATTAAGAATTAAGGATTTATGTTCTCTTTTTCTTCCATCCCACCCTAGCTCTGAAATAATGCCATGTAGAAGTTTGGGGTGGGAAGTTAATGACGTCGGTGTTTCCAACAACGGAATTTGTGAGTGCTGGTAGCTATCCTGTGGTTCTCTATGGACACTGTATGATATAAGACACAGGAGCTCTCAGTGAGCGGAGGAATATCCCCTCATTCTATTGGCCTTTCTTCCTTCTCTGATCCTGTTGAGAAGATGCCGCGCGTACATGACACGTACAAGAGGCCTTGAGTGTCTTCCAAGCTCACTAGCTTCCCTTTGACAGAGAAAGGCAATGGAGCTCTGCTCATTGTATTTATTGAGGCCATTGTATTTGTTTTTATGATTACCTCTTATTTATAGCAAGTTGTATTGATTTTGCATTTGGGTTAGGCTTCCTTTCTAAATCCATTATTTACGTTTTGAAAGTGAGTCCATTTAAAGGAACATGTCAAGCCTGGGAGGCATCACAAAACGTGGCAGAGACACTAAGTGCATAGCCTCAGCTGGCCAATCATTCCAGCTCCTTGGGGTGGGCGGGGGCCGAGGCAGTGGGATCAAGAGTTCAAGGTCTGCCTGGATGACTTAGTGTTCTAACTCAAGATATAAAAGGGGTGATTGATATAGCTCAGTAGTAGAGCATTTGAATGACGTGTTCAGGGTCTTAGATTCGATACTCAGATGTTAAAAGCAAATAATAACGAAAAGATACAGACTGTGCTCATGTTCCATGATCTAGCTCAGGACACCGGAGCGTGTGGTGAGCACAGACCACCCAAGTGCTTTGATGCATGGTGTGCTGGCCTTGGCGGAGGAGACGGCTCAGTAGTTAGAAATGCCTGATGCCAAAGCCTGAGGACTAGAATTTGGATCCCCTAGAACCAATGCCAGTACTGCTGGTGTCCATAATCCCAGTGCACAGAAGGCTGTAGAACTGGAGTCTGGCTCATCTCACTCGAGCCAGAAGAAACAAAAAACGTTGAAAACATATTGCACCGATTTATATTTTGCTGCTTCCAAGGCTCCGTCCGCTCAAATATCCAGGAGCCCGGGCTTTCCTCATCTGTCAAACAGGAATGGAGTCTGTCTGTCTTCTTTGCAGTGTACGTGTGTTAGGAGAAACAAAGTCTAGTTTGAAATATGAATATATCATGATTTTGCTAAGTCACACCCCACCCCTGCCTGTCTGTGTCATGTATATGTGTATTGAAATGTTCACATATGAATATACACAGAATGTATTTATGCTCTCTTGTGTCTCTGTGGAAAGAATGCGTGAGGTTGCCTCACCTTCCCCACAGAGTACAGGCGCGGAGGACCGGAGGTGTTGCTTCATGGGCAAGCAGAGCAGGCCCTGGGAAAAGGGAGCTGGGCGCTGCTCCTGACCTCAGTGTGCAGAAGCACCACGTGCAAACGATGAACACTGCCTTGCTGTTACCTTCTAGAACACAAGTGCACGCAAGACATTCAGCGTAGTGAATGATGAAGACGATAAAAAAATTTGTTTATTTTATTTATTTATTTGAGAGCTACAGAGAGAGAGAGAGAGAGAATGGGCGTGCCAGGGCTTCCAGCCACTGTAAACGAACTCCAGATGCATGCGCCCACTGTGCATCTGGCCAATAAGGGTCCTGGGGAATCAAGCCTCGAACCAGGGTCCTTAGGCTTCACAGGCAAGCGCTTAACTGCTAAACCATCTCTCCAGCCCTGGTGAAGACATTTTTATTTGAAGGATTAGGGAAAAGCATCTAGAAAGCAAAGGAATTTTCCAGTAGAGAATATATGCCCATTTACATATAAAAAATAGTCACACTTATCAAAGAAATACACTTATATCTATAATATGAACTTATATAAATATATTGTCTATACAGACATAGATACTTATATTACCTATCTTTATATGTTTAAATAAAAATATGGGGCTGGAGAGATGGCTAACAGTTTAGGTCCTTGCCTTGTGAAGCCTAAGGACCCACGTTTGATTCCCCAGAACCCATGTAAGCCAGATGGACATGGTGGCCCATGTGTCTGGCATTTGCTTGCAGTGGCTAGAGGTCCTGGAGCACCCATTCTCTCTCTTTCTCTCTTTTACTCCCTCTCTCTGTAGCTAGTAAATAAATAAATAAAAACTTAAAAAATACATTTCCCCCGAAACATGTATTTATAGCAGTGTGTATATGTATATATGTACACATATCAATAAACATATAACTATATGTGTATACATACATGCATATAAATATACATAGATTATGTATATATAAAGTTGCATGTACATATATAACATATGTTACAAAATATGATTTTTCAGGGGCTGAAGAGATGACTCTGTGGTTCAAACAGGAGAGACTGGGCTAGTCGGAAAGACTGCTGGAGTTTGAGCCCCAGGACCCAACCTAAGCAGCTATGTGTAGCCATGAGCATCTGTAACCTTAGTCCCATAGAGGAGCAGGGACTCCGAGAATTTCTGGGGACTGGCATGCTCTGGGATCAGTAAGAAACTCTGACTCAAGAAGAACTCTAGAGGGGGAGACCTGAGGTTCCACTCTGGCCACTGCAGGCAAGCACATGGGCATATATGCATGCATGTGCCATGTATGTCTCTGTCTCTTTCTCACACACACCACATACACAAACACACAAGGCCCCCCCCCCCGTAAAAAAATAAAATTGATTTTCATTTGACCATCAGTTCTCACGGAAGTCAAATATATGTGTGTAACAAAAGAACGTGTAAGTCAAGCAGGACTCATGCCAGCTGCAATTCATTTGAATCACTTTGCATTTTTGAGGTATTTCTCTTCAAAGTAAATCCCACATGAATATGTACTTTTCATAAACCTTCCTGACCAAGACTAAAACACCTCTACACCCTTCACTCCTTTGTTGTTTTTCTCCTTTCCCCCTCGCTATTTGTTTCTGTATTTTACCCATAAACCCCTGAAACAACACATTCCACCCCCCAGAATATTCTCCTGAATGAAGCTCCCCTGGGCGACCCTCAGCTCTCTGGGACGTCACTATCCACACCCAGAGCCGATTCTCTAAAATTTGACACCCCCTCTCTGACCTGTGCTCGTGACAGTTCAATTCCAGACTATTTAAGTCCCATTCTCAAGGGGGAGTGGCTCAGCCACTTAGAATATTAAAGCCACCAGCCTGCTGCTGCCTCCAGGGCTGGTGATGAGGATGCCACACTGAAAATTGGGTTGGGATGAAGGCTCAGCTGGTGAAAGGCTTTCACTCAAGCCTAAGGGCCTGAGGTTGGACCCTCAGTACCCATGTAAATGCCACGTAGTCATGGCAGTCCTCCACAGTCTGAGCCAGTCAAAATGTGGAGACATGGGCTGGAGAGATGGCTTAGCGGTTAAGCGCTCGCCTGTGAAGCCTAAGGACCCCGGTTCGAGGCTCAGTTCCCCAGGTCCCACGTTAGCCAGATGCACAAGGGGGCGCACACGTCTGGAGTTCGTTTGCAGAGGCTGGAAGCCCTGGCACGCCCATTCTCTCTCTCTCCTTCTATCTGTCTTTCTCTCTGTGTCTGTCTCTCTCAAATAAATAAATAAAAAATGAACAAAATATATTAAAAAAAAATGTGGAGACAGGGAGCCCTTGGAGTAAACTGGCCAGCTACATTAGCACAATCTGTGAGCTCTTGCTTCATGTGAGAGATTTTGTATCATTAAATAAGAGTGTAGGAAGAAGCCACCCAACACAAACTTCTGCCCCCCCCCCACACACACGTGAGCCTACACACGTGCACACTATTCACACATACACATGTGAAAATAAAACAAGATAGATTCAGTCTTTACGGTAGATTACAAATACCTCTGTTCTCCATACCTCCTGATACCTGCACCCTCTGCATACAACTTGTTCCACTAAGAGGTGGAAAATCTGTCTCAACCTCACATGACTTGCTTTGACTAATGCGATATAGCAAACATGACTATCAATACAAAATCAGGCGGAGAGAGACTGCACGTTTCTTCTACTTGCTTTGAAGCCCTGCTGAACCTCCGGCTGCCCTCCGCCCCATCGACACAGTCACAGATAGGGAACCCTAGAAACGGTCATCCTGGTTACCCGCAGCTCAGCACCAGAGGGAAGGAGCCCAGCTGAGGATGGAAGAGTCACTCTGCCAATCCCAACCCAAACTGCTGAGCCATTAGCAAGTGAGCAAAATTAGTGATCACTGCGTGGAGTCACTCATTTTGGGATGGTTACTATGAAGAAAACGTCAAGCATGTTGGTGATTTGTAGTTGTGTAACACATCACCCCACAGTGGACATTATGTCACTTTCTGTGGCTCACAGATTTGGGAGCTGATTAGCTGGGTGGCAGAGGCTTTGACAGAGGCTAGAGGATCTACTCCCAAGTGGATTTATATGTGCTGGTCATGATAGGCCTATTTCTCACTACATAGGTGTTTCCAGGGGGACAGTTTGTACAACATGGCTGCTTCTCTCTCCTGGACCAATTATCAAGAGAGTGGAAGGGAGAAAGCACCTGGGTTAATCTCGGGACTCACACTGATTTTCAGTCTTTTCATTTGCTGTTGAGTTAAAGAAAAGACTTAAGTCCAGCACATACATTCAAAGTGGGGACAAAGGAACATAAGCTCTGTCTTTTGAAAGAATGTATGTCAGATTGTGGACATATTTTAAAACCATCACATTAACGGAGAAAGCTTCACACAGAGACTTGAGGGGCTTAACTAGACATGCCTGTAGAGCCCCCACCGTACTCGAGGCACAGAGCTTGGATCTCAGGTCTAGTGAGATGCAGCTCTAGGTTGGCTCTGGGGTGGTTTCAAAGAGGGGGCTTCCCTGTGTAGAAGACTTGTGGTGGGGTCTTGACCTGAGGGCCCCGTGGACGCTGCTGCTGGGGTCTCTTACCCTCTCTGAGCTACAGTCTTCTGTAATGTCAGCTGATGTCTTCCTCATTTGCTGGGCAAATTTAAGATATTTGGGTTTTTCTTTCTTCTATCACACCTATCCACACCATCCTTCACACTAATTATAGTCATCAGAAGATCACAGTGAAAGGTGGAAACATTAAGAATCACTGGAGCCGAGAATGGTGTTGCACACCTGTAATCCCAGCCGTCACAAGGCTGAGGCAGGAGATGGCCATCAGATGAAGACTGGCATGAGCTACGTAGCAAGTTTCAGACTAGCTGCATGGGTGGTAGTGTGAGATCCTGCCTCACAAAGGGGGAGGGGGGAGTGGAGAGATGGCTTAGTAGTTAAGGCACTTGCCTGCAAACCAAAAGACCCAGGTTCGATTCCCCAGGACCCACTTAAACCAGATGCACAAGGTGGTGCATGCGCCTGGAGTTCATTAGATACTCTGGTGTGCTATCTCTCTCTCTCAAATAAATAAATAAAAATAAAATATGTATTTTTAAAAACCAAAAATAAACAAAGTATTGGAATGGTGTAGATACTAAGCTCTCTACTGAGAATCCACCTCCAATTCTGTGGCCTTTGGTGAGTTAGTTCCTCCTTCTGAACTGCAGGTTCCATCTACATTAAATTAAATTTTCTGTTTGGACTGGTTGGTGCCAAGGGCCGTGACTTAGCTTTGGCTGGAGTGCCTGGTTTTCCAGCATGCCCGAGGGCTGTGAGCCCACCTTGTTAAGTGCAAAAATAGTGAGATCCAGGCACTGAGAAATGGAGGCCCCATTCCAAGGCCACCCACCCGGGAAGGAACCCAGAAATATCCCCTGAGGCCAGACTGGTGGGAATATTAAGATGCTAACAATGAGGTCTTTGGATTTTAATGAGAGCTTGCTTGAGTAAATTATAATTCTTTACAAAGTCTAATCAGGGCTCTCAGAAGAGCACCAAAAGGGCTCCTTTCAGAAAGCAATTAAAGGGCTCACCCCATGGAGCGAGCACTAC
This sequence comes from Jaculus jaculus, assembly GCF_020740685.1. Taxonomy (NCBI): domain Eukaryota; kingdom Metazoa; phylum Chordata; class Mammalia; order Rodentia; family Dipodidae; genus Jaculus; species Jaculus jaculus. The sequence goes on from NC_059112.1 coordinate 105,737,045, forward strand.
AGTAGCCAGCCGACCTCCTTCTAGGCCAGGAGCTAGAAGGAAAATGGAATCACTCCATGAGACAGAATAAGAGATGGATTCTTTGAGGACCGAGGTGTTTTGGGCTGGCACATACAGGATTTCTAATTAGTTTATTAACTAACCAGCTTGTATTTGTATGTGTGTATGTGTGCGTGTGTGTATGTATGGGCACATGTGTGTGTGCCACAGCATGTGTGTGTATGTATGGGCACATGTGTGTGTGCCACAGCATGTGTATGGTGGTCGGAGGACAACCTCAGGGTATCTCTGCTCTTCTTCCACCTTCTCTGGAGAGTCTGTTGCTGCTCCAAAGAGCTCTAGCTTCCTGGGAGCTTCCGATTGTTTTGGCTCCACCTCGCATTGCCGTAGGCATGTTGGGATCGCAAATACATTGTGCCGATTTACATCCACCTTTATGCGGGTGCTGGGAAATTGAACTCGGGTGGGCAGGCTTTACAAGCAAATTCCTTTAACCACTGAGCTATCTCTCTAGCTCGCTTGCAGGACTTTGCATGGCGGTTGAGGTGGGTCACTTTGTGGCTGCGTGAGGGTGAGAAGGTTGGGGCCCACTCATGCTGCTTTTCCATGTAGAGAAAGAAGCTGAAGGGGCCTGGTGGATGGTGTCTTGATGTTGTCACCAGAAAACCTGTGCTTCAATCTCAGTCCTGACGCTTAGTTGAGTGATAGCCCAGATATGTTTCCTCATTTTATAACCTTAGGAATGAAACGCTTGCCTTGCTTGTGTGTTGTTACAAAGGTCCAATGAGGTGCTCTATGCAAACCCTTGAACACATTGTCTGGCATGGAACCACCCTCATTAACAGCTTCAACAAACAAGAGGTGTTTGAACATGATGTTCTTAGTAGTGTGGAGAAAGCCAGAAGGTTTGCCAAGGAAAAGGGTTATGGGTGAAATATTTAGTCTGTCCTAAGTGCTAAGATTTTTTTAATAAAACATTTTATTTTTATTTATTTATTTGACAGAGAAAGAGGGGGAAAGAGAGAGAGAGAGAGAGATTGAGAGAAAATGGATGCACCAGGGCTTCCAACCACTGCAAATGAACTCCAGACACTTGTGCCGCCTCGTGCATCTGGCTAACATGGGTCCTGGGGAATCAAACCTAGGTTCATTGGCTTTGCAGGCAAATGCCTTAACTGCTAAGCCATCCCTCCAGCCCCTAAGTGCTAAGTTTTGTTTGTTTTTGAGACAGCTCCTCATGTAGCCGGGGATCTCCCCAAACTCACTGACTAGTCAAGGATGACCTTGAATTTCTGATCTTCCTGCCTCTACCTCCCAAGTCTAGTGCCTGGCATGCAGACATGTGTGACCAGGTCTGGTTTATGTGGTGCTTGGGACTTAACCCAGAGCTTCATGCATGCTAGGTAGGCTCTCAACCAGCCGAGTAATCGAGCCAAATGCAGGAGGGATGGACATATCCTTCTTGGTCATCTTAATTGAGCTATGCAGGAAATAGTCCACTATTTCTACCCCCTCCCCACAAAGGTTGTAATTGAAGCCAAGGAGACTGGAAATCCTTTGCAGGGGCTCAAAGCTACTCGCTGGGTCTCAAGTATGTCTTACTCCATGCAAAACAGGCCAAGTAGGAACTTTCCTCTGGATAACAAGGGACCTCTTCCTCACAGGCCAGCCTCTGCTCTGGAAAAATGAGACATCCCTCGTATGAATTGTCTGCTTAACCTTTGAAGTAGAACACAAATATTCTGGTACTTTTTGAGATCCTATTTGACACGATGGCCACACCCCGACCTGAGTGGAAGAAAATCAGAAAGGCACTGTTAGTCAAGGTTTCCTCCTCTGGCCTACTGGGCCATTCAAGTATCTAGAACAGTTAAGGACCCAGAGACCAGGCTTCGGGGCTGGACAGCTGATTCTCTGTTCTCTATGGTCGCCATCGGGATGTCACTAGCCCATGTGCTGCTAATTTGCTAAGGTTTGATTATGAAATGTCCTTCCTAGGTTCATGTGTATGAGCACTTAGTGCCCAGCTGGTGGCGCTGTTTTGGAAAGTATTTTAGGACTTCCGGTCTAGCTGCAGAAAGTGATCACTGCTGGAAGTGACCCCTGAGTGGGTGAGGCATGGGGCAGCCTCACCAGGCTTGCTTGCTGATGTCATATACCAAGCAGCTTCCACCTTCTCCTGTCACCACAGGCTGAGTTAGCTACCATACATTCCCCGCCATAATGGATTGATACTCTCTGAACTGTGAGGCAAAATAAGTCCTCTCCTTCCTTACGTTGCTTCAGCCAGACTTTTGGTTACAGAGATGGGAGAACAATGATCTTCCTCCATCTGGGAACTCAACTGCTGGAGGTGAACTGCAGGATTTCTCAGGGGACAGAGAACACCACACAGTTAGGGGAACTGCTAAGTATATTCCCTCACTCAGGACAGCCAGCCCAAGCCCACACAGTGGGTGGGCTTCCAGAGCAAGAACAGAGAGGTTCGTCTGAGCAGGTGAGGGCTTCTCCCTGGACTTCTCGGAGGGGACACCAAGACTACAGTCAGCTGCATCCCTACCCGGATCTCCATTTGCTCCCTAGGGTGTGTCTGAGTCATGCCCCAGTTCTGGCAAGTGTAGAGTTGGTAGGAAGTGGTGAGGAAATTCCACTCCATCCCTCCTGTTATCACCTCCAGATAAACCCTTGAAAGATAGAAAGCCTCCAGATTATTTTAAAGGAAGACCCATGCACTCGGTGTGAGTTAAGAACTGAAACCAGCACCTCCCTGGTTCACCTTGAACGTGTTTCAAATGGTTCTTATGTTCTTATTGTGTCTTATGTTCTTTTTCTGTCCAGGAAGTACTTAGCTTTGGTTCTGTGAACATCTACTGAGGAGACAAACATCTACCCATCCCAGATCAAAGAAATGAATCTCCCTAAGTGTTGTTTGGTGTCCAGTGAGTTTAGTTAGGTTAACTTACAGGAGTACGAGCCACTTGCAAGCAACTCTACCACTGAAGAAAATGTCTCTCACTTTCCAAGAACCCGCTGAGGGCTCAGCAATCCCCAGGTGGTGGGGCCTCACGAGAACCCGCTCTACCATTAACTGCCTGTAACTCATCACAGGTGGGGCTTGTGGGGCATTAATGGGCTTAATCTTATGCAGGCCACCTACTAGTACTCACAGCTGCTGAGAGTTCAAGAGAACAAGGGCATGAAGTATGCACTAAGGCATCTCAGAAAGAAAGCAGTTGGTGTTAGGAGGACCCGTCAGTAGCCTGCTATGCCTGGCATCACACCTGGCAATGTGGGGCAGACTGGGGTGAAAGTAGTTGAACTGGGGACAGCCATTGTACTTTGATGGATGGGGTTTGGCTGCCACTGGTGATGTTGCTATGGTAGTGAAGGTCTGTTCTCCACCCCAGAACAGAGCCAGGTGACATTAAGTGACACTTGGGCATGTGCCAGGCTCTGGGGCCAGCCTGTATCTGATCTTGTAATGTTCCCCAGTACCTTCTAAAGGCATTTCATCTTGATGCTCTTTTACTAGAAGGGAAACAAGCTCTGAGAGCTTCTATAACTGCTAGGCTCACAAGCCAGGAGCCAAGCACTGTCAGAACCCCAATGCACTGACTTCAGTACTGCTGTGTCTCAGTATAGCTCAGTGCTCCCCAGGACTGGGAGTCAGTGCTTTCCACACCATCCCTTCCTCCCCTGGGTCTTATGGGGTGCAGGTAGATATGCAGTGAGGCTCAGGGGTTCACACGTGGCCCCGACCATCTGACTGCACCCTTCCTCTCACATGAGAGGGCTTTTCCTCTCATCAATACTCCCGAGCCTTTTCTATGGCATGTCTGACACAGGCCTGTGATGGGGAGAGATTCAAGTGCCACAAGCCATCCATGCACACAGATCCCTGTTTATTCCAGTGGGGTGGATGTTCCGCACTGGAGTCTACCCTGAGCTTGGGATGGGAGGAGTCTGCGTGTTGGCCAGTAAGCTGGGGCCCCTCACGCTGTGCAGTAGGCTTATCTCTCATCCATTCTCTTCATGTCTCTGTTTAACCCTCATGTTGTGACATGGTATTCCTGGAGTTTTAGGACAAAAGCCCGAGCTCTGGCAGGATCAACAGGATGGGTTTGGCCACCTGTCCCAATATGCAAACTAAAGAGGCAAGCCACGCTGAAAAGCTGAGAAGAGATAAAATCAATATCCAGATTGTAAGAAGAAAAGATGAAGGCGTCCAGAACTCTGGTTCTATCAAGGGCACAGACACGAGCTTTAGGTTTTACTTATTTTATTTATTTATGTGTTTATGTGCATGTTTAGTGGCGCCAGGGCCTCTTGCCACTGCAAGTGGACACCCAATACTTGTGCCACGTTTTATTTCTGGCCTGTGTGAGTGGCTGGGGAGTTGAACTGGGGCCGACGGGCTTTGCAAGCAAGTGCCTTTAACTGATGAGCTACCTTCTCAGCCCGAGCCTTAGGTTTAGATAGAGGAAGAGCTAGGGCAGAGTGAAGAGGTCTGTGTCATTAAGGAACTGTGGCCATGGTGTCGTCGGACTGACGGGAGTCTCATTTCAGACTCTGCCGTGTGGTCCGTGTCTCCCAAGGGAACAAGCTTGTTCTCGGGAGATGATGGCTCCTACTCTGGGGTGTAGCCTCACTGCTGTGGACAGTAGGGGTGGTCAGCTAGGGTGCTCCGTCCTGGCAGGCTCTGCTGTTCCTGGCATCCAAGTGGACTACAGCTCTAGGACGATGCCTTATCTCGCTGCCCGCAGCCTTGAAGGAATGGACCAGAGATGCCAGGCTTTGTCCTGTTCCTGCTCACCTGTGAGTCTGAGAGGAGTCAGTGCATTTTACCAACAATGGCTTCTGAGAGCCTGTGGCAGTGGTACTGTGACATGTGAGGCATGTCGGTGCCCGAAGATGAGACCCAGGCTTAGTTCTATCCGAGCTGCAGCTTTTGGTCTCCACAGCTCAGTTTCCTCATCTGTGAAAGGGGCACAATAGCAGTGACACTCTTATAGAGTAATCAGGGCTCAGGCTCGGTGGGCATGGGTGAGCATACATGGATGTTCACCTCCATTCATTTTTTTTTTCTCAACTGATCATGGACATTTCTAGAACACCAATTAAGCTATTGGATTAGGCCTTAGGACAGAACTAGAAACAGTCTGGCCAAGCTTTCTTCTGTTGTAGAACTTGGGTTTCAGAGTGTAGGAGACAACCATGAATACCTTTAGTGCAAGCTAGTACAGCCATCATAAAAATAAATATGCAGGTATCTCAAAAAATTAGAAATGGATCTCCTATATGAGCCAGCTACCCCTCTCCTGGGCATATATCCTTAAAGACCCCACACTTCACCACAGCTCCTAAAACCCAGGGCTTTCCTGACTGGGGTCAGAGGAGGTCCTGCAGTCATTACGCGCAGGCCCCTTTCAACATCCCTACCCGGGAACCTATACTGAGGACACTCCTGCAGCATGGTGTGCTCACCAGAGCAGCCAACCTGCGACAAAGGGCTAGGGACCTTCAGCCTGTGCTGACCTCCAGGGAGGAGAAGGGAGGAGGCATGGAAAGAACTAACTTTCACTGGCCAGACATTGAATCAGTCACGTCTAGACAAGGGAGTCTCCACGAAACCTTAAGCCACTGACTGACAGCTTCCAGGTTAGGGACCAGAATTCCCTAGGCTGAGAGTTCTGGGTTCAGGTACAGAAGGGCCCAGGCTGAAATCTGAGTCAGGGACCAGAACATACCAGGCTGAGCTTCCAGGTTAGGGATAGGAACGCCCCGGGCCCAGAGTCACGGGGCTGTAGAGGGCATGGAGGCAGCTGGTCCTCCCGCCTCCCACGCCCTGTGCCCTTTCTCATCAGTCTCTTCTGTGATGTAGCCTTCCTAACAACTGCTCATTCCCTGAGCTCTGTGCACATTCTAGCGAGTGACACCCACATGAGGGGCTGTAGGGACCATAGATTTCTCCTAGTCAGTCAGAGAGGAAGATCAGACATTTGTACTGTACGCCGAGCCCCTCGTGTGTGGTACTGGCTAACTCCAGGTAGACGCCGTCAGAACTGAACTGCATTTCAGGACGTGGACTTTGGTGCCTCCAGGGAATAGGACATTCACTTATTGTGCAGAACTCCTCCCATTAGCCTGCCTGAGAGTGCATGTGTGTGGAGGAAGTATTTTTTGCTTTAGAAGAGAGGCGGGAGGCTAGGTGATAGCTTGGTGGGTGAAAGGATTTTTGCCTTGCAAGCATGAGGACCTGAGTTTGACTCCCCAGCACCCCATAAAAATTTGGGCATGGTGGAACATACCAGCACTGGGGAGGCTGAGACAAGAGGATCCCTGGGGCTCAGTGGCTGTCTAGTCCAGCCTACGTGGCCATCTCCAGAGAAATGAGAGACCCAGTGTCAAAAGAAATGGATGGCATTCTTGGGCACACACCCCTGTTCACACATGAGAATACACACACCAGGAAAACAAAGAACGGCACTTAGTTAGGCTGGAGCTTGGGCTGGCAAAGCTGGTGGCAGACGTGTATAGATGATGGTTAGGTGGCTGTCCCACGTGGAGGCCACAGTGTGACTGTCACCCCTCTTCCCACCATCTTCCTTCCTTCACTGTTGGCATCATCACCTGCTGGTGCCAGCTGAACCTGTTTCCAGGTCCCGAATGACCAGAGCCGAGGAACTGAGCTATGACTGGGGCGAGTCGACAGAACCAGTGCCATCCAGGCGATGTCTTCTGCACAGGAGCCCAGGGGCAGCAGTCTGCAGATCTGTTATTAGGACAGTTCTGTGTCCAGGGCTCAGGCAGTTGGTGCAGACAATAGCTTAAGCAAAACAAAGTAGAGAGCAGCTCCCTATCTCAGAAGCAGGAGCCGTTCTGGCTAGCTTAAAACCACACATGAGAATTGGAGCTCCCTCACAACAGGAGAACAGCCATCACAAGCTCTGCTCCCAGCATTCTGAGAGAAGCACAGATGTCCTTATTCCCAAAACATGGTGTCAGCAGAAGCACAAAGTGTTCTGAAACAGAAAGCTTCGACTAGGACAGGCTACAAGACCCTAATACTCACCCATTGCTTCTTGCAGGTGGAAGAGGGACGAAGCGTTTCTCTCTCTTCTTTTCCCTCTGCCTTGAATCATTTCTGAAGGGCTGTCTCCACCTGGCAGGGCCAGGATGCACCTGTCTGTGACATTCTTTAGGAAGCAAATGGAAAACCCAAGTTACCTTTTGCATTTGCTGAAAGTACCTAATGTAATTACTGTGCCACCCGTAATGAGAGCTTATGTAATTATTAGTTGAATGGCTCTACTTGTTATGGGATGAGGTTGGTTTTGTTGTTGTTGTTGTTGTTGTTTTAATTTGCAAATGCGTCGCCAGATTCATGATTGAATTCCCTTTTGGACCATGAAACTGCGGACATATGCTCATTTATTTTCATGGTTGGGACTCTGATGAGAATTCTCACTGCCTGGGAGAGGCAGGCTGGGAAGGGTAATGAGCAGGCGTGGCCGGCCTGGCACAGGCTGACACAGTGGAAGTTCGTCTTCTGGGCATGATATGGCCACCCCATCTTGGCGTCACAGCAGTTTTGGTCACTCACAGGAGACCCTCACAAAATTAGCCCCATGAACCTTCCATCTGGAAGGAGTGCTGGCTCTCATGGAAGGGTAGATCCCCTGGGAGAAGGCGGCCAGGTGCCAAGGGCATATAATTCTTACAAGAACCCTGGACTACAACAGTCCATGAACTCACAACAGTCCGTGGGCAGCCACTGTATGCAACCCCAGCACCAAACCTTCCACGGAGCTCAACCCTCCAGGCTGCCTTTGGAGGCTCAGTTGGTCACGGGAGAGTTTCAGCTTCTCACTCCCCCCAGCCGCTCCGTCCGCGGATGCACACAGTCTTGGGGGCACTAGCATGTGCAGGAACTTATGTCCATGGAGAAGGCTGGCTGCCGATGGGGACTCTGGCTCTTCAGCTCCTGTGATCTGTGAGTCGTTACCCATGCAGGAGCGGGCTTCTCAGAGATGAGCTGCCTGAGAGTCGGCCATGCCCCTGTTGCTACCCCTTTGTCCTTGCTACTGTAGGTAACCCCCACACACGTTCCTGTCACCTCTAACCCATGCTCCTATAACCCGCTAGAGGCATGGGTAGGTAACTCCCACTCATGATCCCGTGAGTAACACGTCACCCTCTGTGTGTAACCCCAACAAACTCTTTGGTTCACTAAATGAGAAGTGGATATAATCGTGTACTTGAGATGCCATTCCCCTCTATTCTGGAAGAGTAGATATCTGTACGCACCTCTTCAACAAAGGAGGATGAACCAACGGGAAGAGGGAAGAACGAGGGCACCAGACCCCTCAGGTGCTCTGTGTTCTGTGTACTGGAGGATATCTCCCATGACAAACTGAGCCCCCATTGCCAGGCTGGAAGGTTTAGCTCTGTAGGTTTGGCACTGGGGATGCATATGATGGCTGTTGTCTGCTGACTTTTGTGGGTTCGTGGACAGAGCCAGTCCAGGGCTTTTGTAGAAATGACATGTTCCTAATTCCTGGAACCTGGCCACCTTCTCCCCACTGGTTCTGCCCTTCCATCAGGGCAACTTGTTTCTCACTACTCACCATGGTTGGGTCAAGAGTACCTCACCCACATATTCAGGTCTTCCAGGAATCTCAGGATGTGACGTTACTTGGAAACACGGTCTCCCTTTGTGTATGATTAGTTAAGATGATCCTCCCTAGTGAAGGGACTCCTTAGCCCACTGGCTGGTTAGGAAGAGGAAAACCTGGAGCCACAGTTGCATAGGGAAGACTGTGAGGTGGTCAAGCACAGACTGTAGGTATATGGTTGAAAGATACAGCTGTATTCAGACATACCATATAAAAACCTCTGAGAAAAAGGTCCAAAAGTCTAAAGTTCAGCAGTTCTCCAGGGTATTCTTGTACAAGGCAAATTTGGAGACCCAGAGGCATTGGGGTCCCACAGTCTGGAGTACCAAGATTGGCTCCTACAGTAAGACTCAGGAACAGTTTTGGGAAAAAGCATTGTATAGGTAGCTAAGTTCCTATCTGAGATGACATGGGGGCGGAGGATTCTGTTCAGCATGGGCTACATGGCCAGACCCTGTCTCAGCTTCTCTCACTCAAGAAGAAGATTGGTACAGGTGATAATGGCGTTGCTCAGGGAAGTTTCCTCAGTGGCACTGAGTGATAATTTCATCTGTCCAATCAATAAGTAATAGATTTAATAATTTGAACATGGTGATATACTATAGAGAAAATGACCACATGCCTTGAAAAACCCAGTGAGAAATAAAAGCTAGCATAGGATCTTGTTAGGCAACAATTAGGATTTTCAAAACAAACAGCAGAGTATTAGCTGAACGTAGAAACTTTCTGGGCGCGGATCCGTATGTAGTGAACAGAGCAAACGCCCACAATGCCACCCTGCCACGGGGTGACGCTGAGAGATGTGACTACCTTACTGCCTCCCGGGCTGTCGGTGTGCACCTGTGATATTTGTCTACCTTGCCACTCTGGCAGCGGTGCAGTGACATCAGACTGTCTTTCCCTTGTCTTTTATCCAGTATTTTTCTATAAAGTGACCTCACCCACTTCCCAAACTTGAATATCTGTGAACTCACAGTTTTGTTTTGTTTTTTTGTCCTATTTAACCTTATATAACTCTTGCTATCTTGATTTGTCTTGGAGCTCAAACTGTCCCATGTCCTGATAGGGGAGCCTCTGCATAGCAACGTGCTCTTCTCTAGTAAAGCTCTTCATGCACCTGTGGCTCTGTGAACCATAGCCACTAAGGTTCCACAACTCCTCAGCATAACACCAGCAGCTCAGGGCACAGTTCTCCTAATGGGAATCTGTGGGGCACATTTGACATTCATGCCATGACCCACCGTGTCCTGGGCACCCAAGGAAGAGTCACTGGTGAAGGGTCTCCCTTGTTTGTGTGATGCTGTGAATAGCCTCAAACCCAGTGAGCATCAGGAGCTCTTGGCCCTTGACCTCAGTGCATCAGGCTTCAGGAGGTCTTCCTTGGAAACGAGGAGCCCTTGATTTTTTTTTTAATCTTTTGTGGGCATTCCAGATATTAAGACTGCCATCAGTGGATTTTTGGAAATGTTTTGACAACAGTTCTCAATGTGGCTACAAAGCAGAAAAAATTGTGCCAGTGCCAGTGCCATGGCTACATACTGAGGCACTGATCATGGCTGGTCAGTGCTCAGGAATGCCAAATTTCGTGTGTGGGGGGGGGGAAGGGAGGGAGAGAGAGGGAGAGAGGGAGTTTGCAAGCATAGAGAGAGGTATAAAGAAGAGAGACAGGCAGATAGAATGGGTGTGCCAGCACCTCCAGCCACTGCACATGAACTCCAGATGCAGGCTCCACTTTGTGCATCTCTCTTAACATGGGTAACTGGGGAAATCAAACCCTGGTTGTTGGGCCTTACAGGTAAGTGCCTTAGCCACTGAGCCATCTCTCCAGCCTAGGAATGCTATATTTCTACTCTTAAGACTTGATGCTCTTGAACTATTTTTCTCAGCTGACTATAGTGACTATTGCCCCTCAAGTGGTCTCGCCAGATGAATTGTGTGATGCCCTGCTAAACTTATAATGCATACAGTAATGTGTTTTTCCTTTTTATTGTATGTTCCAACTCTTTTATGATGTTGCACTTAGATTCTTGCTGCTGGGACAAAGCACCTGATCAAAAGCAATTAATGATATATGTATGTATTTAACTTTTGGCTTACAGTCTCCAGGGGAAGCTCCATGAGGGCAGGGGAAAGTATGGCATGTGCAGCGGGCATCACAACTGCCACAGTGGATGGTAAATAGCAGCAGCAGAGTGAGCTGGGCTCTGGCAGGGGGAAGCTGGCTAAAACACCCCAAAGCCCGTCTCCAAAAACACACCTCCTCTGGCAAGGCTCCAATTGCCAAACCTTGCCAGCTAGGATCCAAACATTCAGAACACATGAGCTTATGGAGGACACCTGATTCAAACCATCACACATAAATAACACTTTGCCTGAAATTGAAGTTTAAACTGCCAGATTGTTTATTTGCCATGCCTGACCACTGTACTCCTAGGGGATTAATTGGAAGTGTCTGGAGAGGATTTGTTTGTCATAATAGGAGTAACGAGTGCTACTTGCCTCTAGTGGGTAGAGGCCAGGGATGCTGTCCCAACGTCCTGCAGGGTACACCATGGCCCCATATTAGAGACACTTCCAGTTCTGTGCTAAGGTCAAGGGTCAGTACCATGGTTTTTCATTTAACACTATAGTTTGAGAACTGTGGTCCGTATGTCCTGGGAAGCCCTGGACTAGCAGCCATGTCCCCAGTCTTGTAGCAAGAGAGATGCGGTCATCCCCAGAGGGACCATCCTCTGCTGCAGCTCAGGCCAGGCAGTGATGGCCCTGGTGGTAGCGGGTCTCTGCCTCCAACACTGTGGCCAGCTACTGCTGGGAGTGCTCTGTGAAACCCTGCAGAAAATGAGCACGGCGAAGGAACCTGACCGGGAGATTTTTCCATCCTTATTTCAGGGATGCTCACGGTGCCCTTGCGTGGCATCTCGAGTCCTTCATTATTAAAGTTGCTCTTAATTAAAGTGGTTTGTGACCTTCCAAGGGGCCAGGCCAGCAAGGGCACTATGGTGTGGTTTGCAGCAGAGTTTCTCAGCTCTGAGAAGCCTAATGAGGATGTTGGTCGGAGGCACAGTCTGTAATCACCCCTCAGCTCTCAGCGAGCTGCTGATGGCATGCCATGAGTCAGTATTTAATGTCTGCCCAAACCTCAGCCAAACCGCTGAGGCCAAGCTTAAGACGCTGCCTTTATCCTGCCTGCAGCCCTGTTGTCACTTAGCCAAGATTGTCTGGCCATGGACAAGGAAGGAGCGACCGGGAAGGGTAGACGAGGGTCTTGATGTCTCTGAACACATGGTTCTGTCCCACCCCTTGGCTCCTGAAGGAGAGACAAATGCTTGGTCCACCAGCAACTGAAGAGTCTCTTCAGAGCTGGGGACCAACTCACCCTGAAGTTACTATTAAGAAAGCTGTGGGTGCTGGAGTGATGGCTTAGCAGTAATGCTTTGTCTGCAAAGCCAAAAGACCCAGGTTCGATTCCCCAGGACCCACGTTAGCCAGATGCACAAGGGGGCGCACGCGTCTGGAGTTAGTGTGCAGTGGCTGGAGGCCCTGGCGTGCCCATTCTCTCTTTATTTCTCTCTCTCTCTCTCTCCCTCCCCCTTTCTCTGTCAAATAAATAAAAATAATTTTTTTTTTAAAAAAAAGAAAACTGTGGGACTGGAGAGATGGCTCAGTGGGTAAAGTGCTGGCACGCCAGCATGAGGACTGTAGTTTGGATCCCCAGCACCCGTGTAAATGCCAGGCTGGTGTGGTAGCCTGCCTATATTCCCAAGACTCTGGAGGTGGGGATATGGTGTCCACAAATCGGTGAGCTCTGGGTTCAAATGGAAACTTGTCTCAGTAAATAAAGTGGAGGGCAGCGGAGAAAGACATCCGATGTCAGCTTCTGGCCTCAGCACCAACACTTATGCACATGCATGTGCACGTACGCAGATGAACACGGACACAGAACACACATACAAAAAACAAGAAGTAAAAGGAAACCGAGAAAGAAATAATCGTAAAGAACTCTAACAATAAAGACAGACAGAACTATTATTTGAAAAGATTGGCTATCTTGGCTACATTAAGAGTTTAAAAGTCTTTTTTCCTTGAGGTAGGATTTTGCTATGTAGTCCAGTCTGGACTTGGACTTTCAGCAACCCCATGGCCTCTGCTTCCCGAGTGCTAAGAATTATTATCACAGCCAGCTATGACTTTAAAGTTATCTTGAATAAAAGGCATAAGCAAAGCAAGAAAACAAGAAAAATTTTTATCAATGGGGGAAAAGAAATGACTTGGCTTCGAAGTCTGGGCTAAGGTTTGGACCGAATGGCGGTCTACTGGAACCGGATCTTGCCAACTTGCAGTAGACAGGGGGTAAGGTTTTAGGATTCTTTCACATTGAGTTTCCAGTAGTTAATCACTTGAAATGACCCTGGTGGAAACTAGATACACTACAGTACCTGGTGAATCCTACACATCAGAGATTTAAGTTTTTGTAGAAGAGCCAGTCACTGAGTACTGGACAAGGTAACCTTATCTGTCTGGACTGGCTTTTAGGTGGTTCATATTCTAGGTCTTCACTGTAAGACATGATTGAGAACTTACTGATGGCAGGGAGCCTTCCCTGGAGACATTGACAACAAGAGGAAGCAGGAGTCTCTCCGTGCCTTGATTTAGATACCAACTCCATGGATTTTTGATGGACCATTTTACAGAAGAGATTTGACTGATTCCCCCATTTATTACCTGGCCACCATGATGGCACCAACCTCACAGTGTTTGGGAATGGTTTTTGTAAAGGGTGTGGTGTTCATTCATGAAAGCTTTCTGAAGCAAAGCATCCTCATGGTCCCACATGAAGGAGTATGTAGTACTTGACTTGGAATTAGCCTTACTTGGCAGATCTCCCCCCCCCCCTCTCTCTCTCTCTCTCTCTCTCTCTGTCTCTCTCACACACACTGCCAAGTAGGAGTCCATGAATTTCCTCAAGAAGCTGACTGCAATTTCAACTGCTCCCCACTTGGCCTTCCATGCTAAGACCTGCCCCTCAAGGCCCAGACCTTAGCTCTGCCAATTATAATGTGTAAAATCATAGTAAAATAACTTGATCTTGTCTACCTCAATTTCTTCATCTAAAATAAAGGCAGTGGTGATGGTAGAGATGGTAGATGAGGGCTTAAGTGTCATAAAACAGGTATAGTTATCTCCTCTTGTTGCCATGACAACCACAGCATGGGTAGTTTGAAAGTACACAGATCTTTCTCTGGTGGATCTGGAGGTCAGAAGTCTAAATTCAGTCCTGTGAGGTTAAAACCAAGGTCCCTACCAGAAGCCTCTGGGGATAGTCCATCTCTTGCTTTTCCTAGCTTCTAGCAGCCACACATAGTCCCTGGCTCATGGCCATGTCATTCTAATCTGTGCTTCAGTATTCACCGTGCATTTCTACCTCCCAGTCTTCTGCCTTCTTCCTGTAAGGATGCCGTGGTTACTCTGCTGGGACCCCGGTGTAACCCAGCAACATCTAAGATCTGTAATGTATCTCAACAAAGTCGCTATCGCAGTGGAAACTGGTCTGTTTCTCAGACCCTGGGGTTTGGCAGGTAGACATTTTTTGAGACTTACTGCAACAAGTAAGCCGCCAGCACCTGGCACATGGGAAACCACCGACACTTGTCACCTTCTGTTCCGATGAGAGCAGAAGGATGCTTGGGGAAAACCGTGGCTCGGTCTGTGCTTTGGCGTGCTGGGGAGTGGTTCCGCGGCGTCTCACTGGGGCCTGGAGCGCCTGTGGGGGCAGCACTTGGGGAAGGCAGCCTGTTGCTGAATGTGAGCAGCCCAGGTGACTCCAGGCAAGTGTCCCACCACCCTTCCGTTGTGTCTGGGGTTGGTCTCAGGACTAGATGCCAATCAACTGACATCGATGCTTGATGTTGGTGTAATGCAGATCTTACTCCAGCTCAGGTCCTGTGGCTGAAGCATCCTTCCTCCCCTTCCTCACTCAGACCCAGGCTGGTGGGTTTCAGAAGAGGGTTGTCTTCATCTAGGAGATAAGGGGGCATTGCGTGAGGACACTTTTCAAAGTCTAAAGCAGAGTTTCCTTTTCTGAGCTCAGGATGAAGAATAAAAGCCTTACTTACCATGACCCTCAAACAAAGTGAGCCTGAATAAAATCTTTTTTTCTTTGTTTTGGGGGTGTGTGTGTAGGATATATGTACATGTGTGTACACCCTGTGCACATGCATGCACGTGGAGGCCCGAGGAAGATGTCAGTGGGTATCTTCTATTGCTCTTCTGCCTCATAGCCTCATGACAAGGTCTCTTACTGAATCTGAATCTGGAGCTCATGCCATTTTGTTCAGCTGCATTGGCTGAGCAGTGAGCCATCTACCTGTCTCCCAGACATGAAACATGTAGCCACACCGAGCGTTTTAATAGGCAAAGGGGATCAAACCCAGGTCCTCATGCTTATGCAAAAAGTGTTTTTACCCACTGAGCAATCTTTTCAGTCCCATTTTTTTTTTTCTTAGATAATGATTCACTACATTATAGCCCAGGCTGGCTTCAAACTCACAATCCATCTGCATCAATCTCCCAGGTACTGAGATCACAGGTGTACAACCACCATGTCCAATGCGCACTGAGTTTTTCTTTCTTCATGTGGGTATGATGAGGTGGTGTGTGTGTAGTGTATGCACATGTGCGTGCCCATGCAGTGCCCTGTGAGCTCATCTGTGGTGGGCTGCAACGTGCCTGCTGTGGTCAGAGGGGCCATCACTCTTCCAGCCTTTCTTAATTGAGCTAGAGTCTCCTACGGACCTTGGAGCTCACCATTGTTTTCCATGACCCCTGGCAGTTCTCTGGTCCCTGATCCCCTACAGGACTGGAGTCACAGATGTGACCAAACTAGAGCAACCTCTCTCAGGCCCTCGTAATTGCACAGGATGTGTTACTAATCACTGAGCCAACTCCACAGCTCTAGCATTAAGTTTCAAGGCTCTGCAAGACATGTAAATTTCACTAGAAACCAGAAAAAATGCTCTGCAGATCCCAAGACATGGCTGGTGGTTTTGTCTTCCTGCCTTTCTCTAGCTCTGATAGGCTATGAGCAAGTGTGTAGAATGAGAACAACTCGGGTTTTCCTAAGCCCCTTTGTAGGTAGCATTTAATTTAGTTCTTACTCAAATTCACCTTGCAGCTGGTGAGCAGGGGCTAAGATAAGCTCTCTTCTTCACTATCACTCAGATGCAGAGTGAAAGACTGTGACTCAAATCCTTTTCTTGTCAACCTCAGCCCCATGTCTCTGACACACGCTATTTTCCTTTTATCCTCCCTCCCATAGTATTCCATCTAAACTACCACCATGGAGCTGAGACAATGTCATCTTCAGACATGTTCCCCGTATGCAGCTATAAATACATTTGGCTTCCAATTAAGCCATGCATGGTCCCACCTCCTCCTTTATTTCTTTGCTTTTTTTTTTTTTTTTTTTTAGCCTTAGATGTAAGCCTTTCATGAAGCAGTCATATCTCGGAAACTTCTAGCTCCTCCTGTGGTGCTTGGGGAGCTAAGAAGTAGTGTGGTTTCCCTGAAAGAGTTTTCAACCTTGCAGCACTCTGGCCCCATCTCTTCCATCATGCTGCCACTTCTTATCAGCCATGGCGTATTGAAAAACTAAACATCTCCTTGAGTTAATCAGACCCTTTTATGCAGAAATGAAGCCAACTGCCTCTTCTTCCCAACAGCACAGCATTTCCTGGAACTTGACGATCAATGGTGTTGATAGGCTGTTGACAAACTGTTGCCTATGAGCAGGATGTGAGATTGCAGCTGTGGTCCATGCCCTCTCTCCCTCCCCTTCACACAGGCTCATCATGTGGACAGCCCAAGGCTGACCTGAAAGAGAGCAAGAACTTATGAGAAATGTGTTGTCCATGGAGCTTTTCTTAACTTCTCCCAGTCCTCTAAGAAAACATTCTTCCCTGTTCATGCCTTGTCCCCCAAAATATGGAATTGCCTTTTCCTTGGGGGCATGACACTCTATTTTTTATAAAATCACTTCAATCCCAACAATTTTCCCAAAGGATAAGCTGGGCTTTTTACATGAGTTTCTGCATGTGGTTACCCCAAACGTATGTTAGGTGGGCGCAGACAGAATACAAGACTCTGCAGGAAAGGCTCAGCCAGTGGCCGCGTGAGCGCTGCTGTAGTTACCTAACCAGTACTGGGACAAAAACACACAGCCAAAGTTGCTTGTGGGAGGAAAGGATTTATTTTGGCTTACAATCTTGAGAGGAACCTTCATGATGGAGAGAAAAGATGGTAGAACAGAGGCTAGACGTCACCTCCTTGCCTTTAGGCAGGTAGAAAACAGCATCAGGAGAGTAAGTTATAGCAAGAGGGAACAGGCTATAACACCCCTAAACCTTCCCCCAAAACATACTTTCATGAAAGCTCCTCTTCCCAGCTTGCCGCCATCTGGGGACCAAGCATTCAGAACACATGAGTTTGTGGGTGACATCAGGTTCAAACCAACACAAGTATCTTCTCAATTTAGCCTTTCTTGTACCTCTGTCATGAATCCAGCAATGCCAAGCTGGTTTTTGTATATATCCCAATGACTTCACTTGTCCTTGATGAGGAGAAGGCTCCCGTGATTAATTTGGTGAGGAGTGACCTTCTTTCCCAGAGAGAAGTGTGCTTGTGTAAAAGTGAGTCCCTCAAATCTTCCCATGTCACCTGTGGTTCAGGGCTTCATTCCCCTTATGTGCATGCACAAAGGAACTTTCTTATGTAAGAGTTACAACCAAAAACTGCTATAGAAAGTTGTTGTTCCTTGTTTGTTTGTTTTTTTTTCCTTTTTCTGTGAGTTAGGCCCACGTAACAACAGCAAAGTGTCTTTGATGGCTTTGTTGTTCAGTGCTTAATAAATCACGACACATAATTATGTTGATAAATTCCAGCAGCCGGGCAACTCCTCTCTCCTGACGCTGGCTGAGGATGTTGCTGATAAATCGATCTTGACTCCCCCACCCCCAACCGAGCTGTTATCCTGTGTGGGATCTGCTGTGTTCCCCCATCACAGTTCTGTGGCAATACATCACACCAGCCCTTCATCCTTCTTCCCTATCAATCCAGCAACAGCTGGTTCTGATAACGCATGAGTGTAATATATCATGGAGCTCCGGTCTTGGCTGCTGTATTACTCAAAAACTAATGTGATACGGATGCATGGGGGATTGGAACCTCGTAAGCCTGATAGCTCCAAAAGTTTTGAGTTTTGTTTTAGAGTTTTGGTTTTGATTTGCTTGACACTGAAAGCTTCAGGCTCTAGATTTTTCTCCTTCTCAATTTATTCTCACATGCACGGGGTGAGTCCTTTCTTGATCCAGTCTTTTCTGAATTAAAAATCTGACCATGCCTATAATCAGTTATAGAGTAGAGGCCTCAAGGTCGTGGCTGCTGCTCTTTACGATGTCTGAGCAGCAGATAGCATCATTTAAGGCCAAGGTCAAACTGTGTGAGCTGGGAGCCACTTGCCTAGTCCGGCTACTTCGGATGAACACTTGCAAGATTCAATATGGTCATAATTGGCAGTATTTGACAAGTAATAGTAACTGAAACAAATAATATGTATTATAATTGTTTTTAGCTCAGTACTTACTGAATTAGGTTTCCAAGACAGAGTGGTAAATAATATACAAGAATACAAAAAAAAAGAGCCCGAGTTTTGGGACACATGGATTGAGGAAAGCACATAGGCTCTGTTTCTGCTTCTGCAGAAGCAAGTTTCTAGTAATGCTAAATTAATTTATGCATATTGTGGAGAGGGATTTCTAAACACTTGAGTAGAACTGTTTTTTGAGACATAGTGTTATGCATCTCAGGCTGCTTAACTCCCTGTGTAGCTGAGGATGAACTTTTGACCGCCTGTCTTTGCTTCTTAAATGCCAGGATGTCAGGCATGTGCCATGACATGCCTGGTTTATATGCTGCTGGGGATGGAATTTGGAGTCTTGTACACCCTATCAAGCATGGCACCATCTGCGTGATGCACCCACTCATCCTTAGAACACCATTAAGAGAATCTCTACCACTTTTGATGTTTCAGAAGGTGACGCCACATATCATATCGGCGTGGGGCAGACACTCAGCACTCCTGGGCATGGGCCGTTCTCTCTTCTCTCTGACACCTGTACTTGCAGAAGTCAAACAGGATCACCCAGGGGACGTCAGCAGACCTTCACGGTGACAGCAGCCCCACTGACGCAGAATCTCTGGTGTCTGAGTCCAGGTATCTACAAGGTCACGCATTTGTGTTCTGGGTTTTTCTTGTGAACTGCCTTGGAACACCCGGTCAGGACTATTTCTTTGTCGCTGTGGTGTGTGAACAAAAGTGAAGGTGATTCATGTCCTGCAAGCCCGGGGACTGTGGCAGGTGCTTGAGTCTTGCTCCTCACTGCTGTTTGGCAGACTCCTATGATGCTGGAGAAGGTCCGCCCCACATCCCAAGGGAATGCCGGGTCTCCACAGGCCGGGGTGCTCTGAAGAAGGCCTTACAGGGACCTTTACTGCCCTGTGTGAGTCCTTATCCCTTGTGTCTCAGGAGTATTTATCCAGAGAGATCAGTGTATGGCAGCGGGAGTTTAGTTAGAAATGCAGAGGCTGACTATAGGCCCACCAAGTCAAACCCAGAGAGAACTCTAGGATGCTTTGGTTTCCATGGCAACCAGGTAACTGTGAACTCACCTTTGGCCCTGGAAACAGCTTCCAGCTCTGGGAGCTGCTTACAAAGCTGTGGCTTATAATGAGAGAGAATAGAACGTGGTAGGAAAGAGAAAAACCAACTCCTGATGCAGGAATAGAGTCTGCTGCCCATCCTGAACTGCAAAGAAATAGAGAAAGGGCCCCAGACTGAAGAGACAGGAGGCCCGGAAGGACCCCCAGCCACCAGGCGGATACAGGGCAGGTAAATTTCCTCACCATCCTCAGCTGCATGCACAATTATCACTGTCCATCGGGTGAACTATTCTTTATATTGGGATCAACTTCTGGCTTCTCATCATTGAGTAAAATTTCATGGGCATCCCAGGATTAGGCAAACCACTTCATGTGCTCTTTAATATTCCCTTTTCTTTCCAACCTCTTTTCCTTCCTCCCTCCTTCCCTTCCACCCTCTTTATAGTGCTGGAGGAAGAACCCAGAGCTTGGTACATGCTAGGCAAGTGCTGGGTCCCTGATCGACAACTCCCATTGACTCACTTCTGTAGTTCTTGCTGAGGTTGGCATTGCACAATACTCAGGGTTTGGTGTGGAGGCCACATGAAGCCTTCCCCTACCAGAGTGCATCCTTCATATTTCATCATTGGAGAAGCTGTGCAGTGTAGCTTCATCTTGGATTGTGATCTGGGCTATTAGAGTTATAGAAATGTGATCAAGTGAACTGGCAGAGTTTCTTCCACTACTGTCCCAGATGCCAACATGGCACACATCTACCTTCATTTCCTAAAGAAACTGACACTGGCATATTATTGTCAACCAAACTCCCTGCTTCACCTGGATTTTACCCGTGTTCCCATTAAGGACTATTTCTATCCCAAAGTCCATCCCAGAACCACACCATTTCTTGCCATGTCCCTCGTTCCCTGTGGTCCATATCAAACTCTCCATGTTTTCTTTTAGCAACAACAATTGACTACTTCGGGTAGTAGCAGTCTTGTGTCCTTCAGTCTGGTTGGATGTTTTTCTCATAATTAGGCTAGGCCTTGAGGGCCTTTGGAAAGCATCAAGGGGCCCTTGTCATCACACGGCTTTGGGACTCACATCTGAGCTCTGCGCCATGGTGTTGAATACACATGTGGCTAATGGTGTGTTGCTAGTTTTCATCACTACTAGGTTTCTGTATGTCTTAGCTGCTGAGTTAAAAGTCACTGAGAATGTTAAATGTAACCAACAGTGGGCCCCCTCTCATGCTTGGCTGTGTTTGTTTCCTTGGGGCTGGAATCCAGGGTCTCCTGAAGGCTAGGCAAGCTCTCTATCACCGAGATTCCCCAGCCTATCTGTGATGGTTCCGATGTGGAGAGTTCCCTATGGACTTGTGTTTTTTATCTCCAGTGGCACAGATTGGGATGGCTATGAAGCATTTGCGCGGTGGAGCCTCACTGGAGGAAACGTGTCACTGGGGCCAGGCCTTGGGCTGTTATAGCCAAGCTCGCTGGCCACATGCAGGTCATTCTGCCTACTTCCTCCCTGCTGTTATGAAGATGTGACACTGGCTGCCTCTTCTTGCCATGCTTTCTTCACCATGTTGAAACTTCCCCTTTAAAGCTGTCAGTCAGAAAGAAACCCTTTTCTTTCCTAAGCTGCTTTTGATCTAGTGTTTGATCCCAGCAATGAGGAAGCACCGCCTTTAAGCATTTTTTGAAAAACTACCCAATATAGTTTTAATACAAATGCAAATATGTCTGAAAAGATAGAGCTTTATCTATTCTATTATTTCCTTGTGTGCTTGTGTGTAAGGTGCACAGGTGTGTGCATGGGTGTACATGCACATACATGTGGGTTCATGTACAAGCCAGAGGACAAGTTCAGGTGTTATTCCTTAGGCATAATCCACTCCTCTTAAGACAGAGTCTCTCTTTCGCCTGGACCTTACCAACTAGATGACACTGGCCAGCCAGCAAGCCCCAGGGATCCCTTGTCTTCACCTCTCCAGTGCTGGGATTATAAAATCGCTGCACCATACTCCATTTTCTTGTTTTTAATGTGTGTTCTGGGGACTAAGCTCCGTTCTTTCTTGCACTTGTAGGGCAAACACTTTTTACAGGCGGAGCTGTCTCCCCAGCCTGAGAGCTACTTTCTCTTGGCACAGAAATGATGGGCCGTCAAAGCTTCCAGTTAAAACTTTCTCCACCTGTAGAAAGTATCAAGGGTGTCCCCGCTGCCTTCCTGAGGCCACAGGAAAGAGCAACTTTCTTCTTCTGATGAAAGGAAGAAAACAGACAAACATGAGCTGTGTCATTTGCCACAGAATGTGACAGGTGTCTTTCTGAGAAAGAGTGGTGTCTTCAGGTTTGAATGGAACCCTCTTGACAAATACCGGCATCAGTGAGAATTTATTTTACTTCTTTCTTTTTATCTCAAGAGGGGAAACATTCCTTCACTGTTTGACAGTGACTTGCAGAACAAACACTGCGTTTGCTAATTAACCGAGTGTGTGCTCAGCTTTCTGGACTGTACAAGTCACAAAACACTCACTTTCCAGTTGAGTTTCATGAGAGCAAAACTGAGGCACAGGCTGGTTAACTTCTGCCTCCTGCCAATACGATGGGTGGCGAATGGTACCCACTCTGACATCAGAGCTCACAGCTCTCCATGCGAGGATTCAGCCCTGGATTTCAACCAAAAGACTCTAGAGCAAGGTCCCAGGCAGCCCCGTGCACGTGCCTCCCTGGGAACTCTCACTTCTTCCCACAGCCGTTCTTCTCAGCAAGGCAGGAAACTGCGACCTCAGCCATTGTAAATAATCCTGCTTATTTAGCTCGGACACAGAGGTCAAGTGCTAATACTCATTGCTGTCTCCTACCACCATTCCCATTTCCCCAGATAAGTGATGTCTGCATCCTCCAAACCGACTCCTTCCCTCTTGCAGGCAGGATCTTGTCACCCAGCCAAAGCTTGCTGAGAGTGGTGGCGATATCTCCCAGTCACAGGTAGACCTGGTGTTTTAGTCAGGATTCTGTAGAGGAACAGAATGTGTGTGTATATATATATGTCTATGTATGTGTGTGTATATGTATGTGTGTGTGTATGTGTGTGTATATATATATATATATATATATATATACACACACATACACACACACGTATGTATGTATCTCAAAAGGGATTTATTTGATTTGCTCATAGAGTATGGGCTGTACTCTAGCCATGTCTGTCTGCAGGCTGGAAACCCTAGAAACTGCTCAGGCCATGAGGCACTGAAGGCCTGGAGGATTCCTGGAGAGCCGTTAGTCTTCAGTCCATGTTAGATGCCTGAAGCAGCTGGGTACTGAGTCAAGAGGAGGGTGGTAGCAACTGGGTAGAGGCATTCACCATAGGGAGCAAGGGTAGCCAGGCAAAAGTGCTGCTGCTGCTTCTCCTCCCCCTCCTCTTTCTTCTTCAAACCTCTAGAGCTGCCTCCTCTAGTAGAAGCTGTCCTCCCTTACTTAATCCTCCTGCGAGATGCCCTTGCAGACCAGCTCATGATTTGTGTCTCTCACTTGATTCCTGACGCAGTCATATTAACAGTAGAGATGAACTGTCACATCTAGTCCTATGGAAATCAGAGAAGGATGCAGGCAGCGTCTTTGGACTTGGAGCTTGACAGAAGCCCAGTCTCCTGCTGAAGGTCAAGTTCAAAGCCTATTGCTAGATGGCATGCTTGAATATCCTGCAGCTGCTCATGGCTCTTCTCCGCTACTCATAGGGCAATAAGAAGTGGAGAGTCTGTACTCTCAGAATTTAGGTGGGGAGACTTGGAGTATGCTAGTTTTTTTGTTTTCCTTTTTTAAATTTTTCCTGGAGGTGATAGGTTTGGAAAATGTTTAAGAACCTGTTTTAAAGATATTTGATCGGGACGGGCGTGGTGGTGCACGCCTTTAATCCCAGTACTTGGGAGGCAGAGGTAGGAGGGTTGCTGTGAGTTCAAGGCCACCCTGAGACGACAGAGTGAATTCCAGGTCAGCCTGGACTAGTGTGAGACCCTACCTCGAAAAACAAAACAAAACCAAATATATTTGATCGGATACAGCCCTTCCAAGAAATAATATAATGACAAAACTTAATTCCCTCTTAGTTCCCAGAGGAAGGAATAGCACTTAGAGACTACTGTTTAACACCTCTTACATTCTTGCAAATTTCCCCTTTTAGCATCATTCTTTGTCATCAGAGCAGAGATCAGGCTCCCAGCTTTGGCAGGAGACACCTCTTCCAGCAACTCACATTGCTTTCCAGAGCCACCGGCCACTTTCCTTGTGCTGTGTCACAAGCTGCATTGCGAGTTTATGCTAGGGACATCACATTTCACAAGTCTCATAAAAGGGCATCTGTAAACCAGGTCATCCCTAGGGGTGGACATCAGCCCTGCCACAAGCTACACACGTGTCAACAGGAGGATGCTCTGTGGTTCCCACATCCTCCCCATCAGTCTGGCTTCCCTGTGGTCCCTACATCTCCCCATTGGTGTGGGATCTCTGTGGTCCCTACACCTTCCTCATCAATCTGGGAACTACTCTCTTATCCTTTCTTTTTATTTAGAATCAATGTTTAAGTGAAAGAAATAGACTGACTTCAGGAAGCATGAGATTATAAAATATCTCACAGCTGAGCCTGTCCATGGACAGCATGAAAGGAAAGAGGATGGCAGGAGATAGAGAAAGGACTGTGCAAGGCTGGGCATGGTGGCTGCTCATACTTTTAATCCCAGCACTCAAAAGGGTAGGCTGAGGCAGGTGGATTGTCATGAGTTCAAGGACAGCCTGGGCTGTACAGTGAGTTCAAGATAGACTGTGCGTATGACTCTGTCTAAAAAAAGAACAAAGCAAGAGGAAGAGAAAATACTGGGTGAGTGGGGTTCAAAGGCCTTGGGTCTCCCTGAACCCCAAAGACCTTCATCATAAATAACCAGCTCATACCACAGTTCTGCCCTAAGCCAATGAGCATTTCATGGAGTATAAAGGCCAGAAGACTTTTAGTTGGTGTCTGTCCCCTTTACTCACCTCTGGATAGATTATCTCACGCCTTTCACTCCCAGCATGCTCAGATCCAGACACACTGGTCCACACCTTGTTGTTGAAATAGCTTAAGTATGGACCTACCTTAGGGCCTTTGCATATTATTGGTTAAAATATCCACTAATAGCTAGAATTCTCATCCATTTTCTTCATATGAAATTCTCCCCAAACATTATGCCACCACGAAGCCTACCCAGGCCACCTTGTCTGGTAAGCGGGCCCCCTCTTACCACTGTCCTTGCCCTGTTGTATACTACCCCCACAGAGCTTACCCCTCCCAAGAAGTGTGCGCTAGAAGGTTTCTGTTTCCCCCACTCAACTGTGAAAACCATCCACAAGTTCACTATTAAATTTCAGGTCATAATGCTGTCTGATAAATGAGTGCTTTTAATAATGAGTGAATGGGTGGCAAACCAGGTACATGAATGACGGTCCTAAATGGGCCAGTGTTCAGTCACCTTACCCCCCCCCCCCCAGCCAGCTCTCTCCACCTCCGTATCCTCTCCTGTCAGGTAAGAGCGGGTCACACAGACCACCTTTAGAAGCTGGTCCAGAGTGAGCTAAATTGGGCTGCCTCCCTGTCTTTCCAGTCACCTCTCTGTACTCTCTTGGCTCCACCTTCATCACCCCAGATGCCTTCTGTCAGAGCCCAGAGGCTCCCCGGGAATTAGGGATGTCAGAAAATCCTCAGAAAGTGGCAGATCCATTGTGTGCGCCGCTGAATTGGGTAATTAGGGCGGGTGGCACTTTAGTCGTTTTAAAAGCTTAGTAGGTGGGGAGAAGAACTGTTCCCTGACAGCTTCGTACATCCACTCACCCTGAAGTTCCTCCGTGGGAAAATCTAGTTTGTCACCAAATTGTGTTTTATTGGTCTCCAGAGGGATGTGTGGAGAGACCGGGGAAGGGCTGGGAAGCTGGGCATGAAATCACGGACCTTTGGGCGAAGAATGGGCAGTGCGGCAGGAAGACAGCTCTAGCCTTCACAGCAGCCTCACAGTCATGGGGAGAGGCTCTTCATCTCAGACGCACAGGGAACGTCTTTGTCTTTGTACCTTACGATCAACTCCTGAACCTCTCAGTTCTCTCTGCCTGGCTGCAGAAACGTAACCTTTATTCTACGTGTGGGAGCGTGGGGGGGGTCTTTCCCACATCCAGCTGACGAAAAGCTCAGAATCATACTGGATTTTATATGTTTCTTTCACTTTTGGAGCCTTGGGTGTTTTGAATAATGGTCCCTAACAAGGTGAGGCTTTAAGGGTGATGTGTTCTCTTGTGAGACTTTTCCTGGGGGAGATGTGAACACATGTCTCTTTCATCCCAGATGGCCAATGATAACAGACCTAAGGGCCAGTTTCACTCAAGTGCAGGTTGGTGACCCAATGAGTTTATTGGGGATCCTTTCAGCAGCATGATGGCTCAAAGGTAGCTATATCACCTAGAATGAGGGATGCTTCTCGAAACCTGCATCTCTGGAGCTACCTGCACAACTTGTAGGCAGCTCCACTGAAGAGTCTTCTCTTCCCCCAGCAGTTGTTTACTGTTTATATATCCTGAGGGAGGGCATCCTGGGTATAGTAACTTTCTTGTGAGTTTCTTGAGCCTTTCTTCCTTCCAGGAAGAAATATCACAATCCACAAGAAATAGCTATAAAACAAGTCAGCCTGGGTTAGTTAGCACAGGACCCTACCTAGAAAGAAAAAAATAAAAAACAAACAAAAAGAAATTGCTGCTGGTTGTGGTGGCACATACCTTTAAGCCCAGCAGTTGGAAGGCAGAAGTAGGAGGATCGCCATGAGTTTGAGGTGACCATGAGAATACAGAGTTAATTCCAGGTCAGCCCAGACCAGAGTGAGACACTACCTCAAAAACCAAAAGGAAAAAAAGAAAGGAAATGAAAGAAAAAAGAAATTGCTACACAACAGGGTGTGACTACCCTACATCTGCAGAGGTTCCTGAGGCCTTCCTCCTCCAAGCTGCATTTCTTTCCTTGGGGAGGAGGATGGAAACCCCCATGTCTGTCCAGATTCCTGGGTAAATTTTGCCTCTCCCAGAAGCCCAAAGGGAATAGAGCAGGGATCTGCACTGCCTAAAAACAGTGAGTGGCTGGAGAGGAGGGAATTGAGTAGGAATAGTGTGAGGAGAAGAACATTAGTTCACCAAGTCTCAGGTTATTTCCAGCCACAGCGATGATAATTACCAGCCCTGCGTTGAGCTTGGGGTCACTGCCAGCACTCGGCTAAAGGTGTCGCCGCTGTGAATTACTTAGCTAACCCCTGGGACAGGCTTATAGCAGCATACTCATGCATTATTTCAAAGGCCAGCACAAGGTCAAGTGCTTTAGCTTATATTCCATCAGCCAGTTCTTCCCCACACTCCAGTAGGGGAGCTGAGATTAGTGTTCCCATTGTAGAGATGAGAAAAGGGGCTTGGTGACTGACTCAAGGCCTCAGGAGCCCCTAGCAGCAGAGCAAAAGGCATATTCTGTCCCCTCCCTTGACCCTCACCTCTCTTCCATCCTCTGCTGGCTAGTCCCTTGTTTTTTTTTAAATGTTATTTATTTATTTATTTATTTGAGAGAGAGAGAGAGAATGAGAAAATGGGCGCACCAGGGTCTCTAGCCACTGAAATGAACTCCAGACACATGTGCCACAATGTGCATCTGGCTTATGTAGGTTCTGGGGAATTATTGTATTGGACCTGGGTCCTTAGGCTTTCCAGGCAAGTGCCTTAACCACTAAGCCAGCTTTTCAGGCCTGCTCTTATACTTTCATATTGATACACATACATGTTTTACTTGTCTGTGGAAAAACTAGGGTCCACAAATGAGAGAAAAGATGTGATATTTGTATTTCTCAGTCTGATTTAATTTACTTAATATGATTCTCTCCAGTCACATCCATTTTCCTGCAAATGATATCACTTCTATCTTCTTTAGGCCTTAAAAAATAAATCTCATTAAGTATCTCTACCCATTCCTCTGCTGAGGGGCCCCTGAGTTGGTTTCATAGCTTAGCTATGGGGAGTAGCACCAGCCCACACTGGTGTGCTAGGATCTCTGTGAAACATAAACCTGGATCTGAGTCATATGGCAGATTTCTTTTGACTTGTTTTGAGGAATCAACTGCTAACGTTTGAACTGATATGAAGGACCTTGTATCTGGTGAAGAGCTAAGCACTTTTAAGCATCTCCCCACCCTACCTTATTTATTTACTTTTAGAAAGTTTCTCACTAATCCTGGAATTCAGCTAGCTTAGTTAGCCAGTGAATATGTGCAGGCCTCCTGTCTCTACCTCCCCAGCACTGGAATTATAGCAATATATCTTGCTTGTGCATGTGTTCTGGGGATTGAACTAAGATTTCATGCTTGCCCAGCAATCTGAGTCATAGCACCATGGGATATTCAGAATTTAGAAAAACCATGACGACAATTGCTTTTGGGGCCCACAGTTTTTATTTATTTATTTTATTTTTATTTATTTATTTTTATTGACAACTTCTATGCTTACAGAAAAAAAAAAACCATGATATTTCCCTTCTCTCCTCCACTTTCCCCTTTACAACTCTGCTCTCCATCATATCCCTTCCCTCTCTCTGTTAGTCTCTCTTTCATTTTAATGGCATCATCTTTTTCTTCTATTATGAGGGTTTTGTGAAGGTATTGCTTGGCACTGTGAGATCATAGATATAGCGTCCAATTTCTGTTTAGACAGTTGCATTGTGAGGAGTGGTATCCTTCCTTTGGCTCTTACATTCTTACCACCACCTCTTCCACAATGGACCCTGAGCCTTGGAGTGTGTGATAGAGATGTTTCAGTGCTGGACACTCCTTCATCCCTTCCTCTCAGCTCTATGGTGCCTTTTGGGTCATCCCAGTGGTCATCGCCATCTGAAAAGAGAAGCTTCTCTAATCAGAAGTGAGAGTAGCATATATATGTGAATATGAACATTAAGTGTAGTACTTTCAAGGCAGTTTGGTGAGAATAATATATGCATTTATCCAGACCATAGCAGGCTTTATGCCCCTAAGGCTCATGACCTCTCCTGCCATAGGATTTTGATTAGGTTTTCAGTACCAGGCATGTATTCCTTCCCATATAGCAGACCTGCAGTCCAATTGGAGAGCAGTTGGTTTCCTCCAGAGCAGACATGCCACTATTGTACTCATTTGGTCATTTGGTCTGTCTAGCCATACTTGAGGCTTCCAGAGTCCACTGTTTTCACCACTGATGACTTCTTTCTCCCATAATAATGCATGCAGTGCAGCTTCTTCCAGCTTTCAGTTGGCTGGTCTACAGGGAAAAGGTTTTCTGTTCAGCATCAGCTTGATATCTCAGTGACCTTGCTGCTCGGGCATGTGAAGTCTTCAGCAATAGGGTCTTACCATCTGTTTCTCAAGGGAAACCAAAGGCCTTGGCAATAGCCTGTAATGTTTTGGAGGCAACAGGGACCTCCCTGGCCAAGAACTCACTGGAAAGTATCCCATCCTTGGCACTGAAAATATTCTAGTAACAATCTATGGCTTCTGGATGTGCCATTATTTGAAAAAGTAGGCTTTCATATGTTCTATTCAGAATATCTTGAATTTTGATTGACTCTCCCCTGACCACCCTTATTTTACACTATCTCTTCCCCTGGCCTCAATTAGTCCTTTCCTTTCCCTGTAATCTGTTCTTCTACTTATATATGTACAATACCATTCCTTTAAGTCCTTCCCTCTCTTCCCTCTCTTATAGCATTTTCCTAGCTCACTGGCCTCTGCTACTGATTTTTGGTTCCAGCTCACACACAAGTCTGTACATTTGTAGCTAAGATCTACATATGAGAGAGAAAAATTGCATGATCATCTCAATAGATGCAGAAAAGGCATTTGACAAAATCAAACATCCCTTCATGGTAAAAGTATTACAGAAAGTGGGACTAGAAGGAACATATCTCAACATAATAAAAGCTATTTATGACAAACCTACAGCCAACATAATACTAAATGGGGAAAAACTTGAAGCTTTTCCAGTAAATTCAGGAACAAGACAAGGGTGTCCACTGTTTCCACTTTTATTTAACATAGTATTGGAAGTCTTAGCTATAGCAATAAGGCAAGGGACACTCATTAAAGGGATCCAAATTGGAAATGAAGAGATCAAATAATCATTATTTTCAGATGATATGATTCTATTCATAAAGGACCCTAAAGATTCTACCAGAAAACTGTTAGAGCTGATACTTGGAGCAACATAGCAGGATACAAAATAAGCACATAGATTTTATTAATGCCAACAGAAGGCTGGCAAGAGTTTGAGCAAAAGAAACTAGAAGAGAGCTCTGGATTACCTGTAAAGAAGAACAAGAGGCAGGTTTTAAGGTCTCTGGGGGAATAGGGAGGGAAGGTTAGTACTCTGCATTGTGGTGCGTCCAGCCCATGTTGTATGGTGTGTCCGCTTCACACGGGGATGGGAAATTATGCTAGAGCCATACCATCCGAATAAAGTGGGGTTTAATATCTGTTTTGGTTTCATGGGTATTAGCTTCCCAGGAAGGAGCTGCTTCCCCACAAGCACATAAAGCCTGGCTTAGGAATTACCATGATAGAAGGTGTTAGGATTTCAGACCCGAGTCTGAGTTCACTTTACAGGGAAGAGTGGGAACAAATATTGGAAACCTCAATTTCTGTGTGCCTGTTTGGGGGAAGGTGCTCAGAGACTGACACCCAGCAAGGTCTTTCTCCACTGAGCCATCACCCATTGCTCACGCATCCTTATGTGTGATCTCTACATACTGGGGATTGGTAAGTGCCCTGAAGACCTAGGGCTAACCATCAGAGCGATAGCTTCAATTTCCTGTGGCCAAATAGCCGGAGCCAGCCCTCTCCCCTCTGTCTCACTCTGACCCTCAGCCCGTCACCATCTTTAGTGTCCTGACTAGGTGACCAGATAACATCCCTGCTCCCCACATCATCACAGAAAATGCCCTGACTTTGCATCAGTCCCTGTCTTGGGGGCCTCTTCTGGGCTGCAGCTAAATCAAATTTTCAGGAAGGACAAGTGTGATATAATATGGAATATCTGCTCATCATTTAACTCAGGGAAGTCTTTATCCCCTCACTAATATCCATGAGAAAGCATATGCAAATGTCTATAATTGAACATAATTAAAATAATGAGAGTTGAAAGAATGTGATATTCAAAATAAATGCAATAAAGAGTTGGACATGGCCATTATCCTAATTCAAAGTGATTACTTTATGATTACATTATCAGAGCCTCTAATATTTCTGTCTTTAATATAATTTTATTTACTTGCATGGAGCAGGTGCTCTCTGAGTGGGATGCGGTTCTACACCAGGTCTGTTCACCATCATTCCCTGCTCTCTCCTGGAGGAAGGATGGTGATACTTTGACAACAGCCTTCTGGACTTGCCACCTCCCTGTCACCTGCCCAAGCAGAGCAGACTCATGGGAAAAGCACGGGAGTGAGGTGGGCTAGTGTCCTCAAGAGCTCAGCTGAAGCCCACTTGAAAGTGAGTACCCAGTACTAAGTACCCACTGAGTACTGGAGGAACCCAAGATCAAGGGCTGCAGCAGCCTGAGGTGCCCTTCCTTGGGTGTTTGTAATCCACTCTGCCCTTCCACACTTTTTACTTCAAATGTGAGACTCAGGCTTGATGCATACTATGGAAGTCAGCTGCTTACTGCTGGGACAAACCTCCAAGCCAGACAGAGTTTATGGGAGGAAGGGGTTCAGTTCAGCTTACAAGCCCAGGGGAAGCTCTGTCAGTGCAGGAAAAAGCTGGCTCCCTTTTGCAGATCCAGGCAGAGAGAAACAACTGCAGCAAGCAAACACCAGCACCAGCTGCCGGAGCTCAAACTGCTCTGAACACACCTCGTAGGGCTCCACTCAACTCTGCCTCCAAACACAACTTAGTGCTGCGCTCCAACATTAGCCCCCCGTGACATGCCGGCCCACCCGTGTGGAAGAGATCTGCCTGTTAGGGGCTCACAGTGCAAGCTCAATTCTAACTCAAGCTGTCACATGTACTCAGAGTTCATAGAAACATGGATAATGTGCAAGTTCTTTTGGGGGTAAAGCTAGTTAAGAACAGCATAGTGAATTGGCTTTGACTTTGCAAGGCTGTGCTTGAAAGCCTACCCTGCTTTGTATACCAGCTCTGTGACTTCGGGTGCCCTCTCTTTGATTTAGTTTCTTCCCTTTCCCTCTCATTCCTTCCTCTCCTGTTTTCTCCTCTCTTCTCTGTTTACCCATATTCTCTCTATCCTTCCCTCCTTTCTTCTGTCCTTACCTCCCTCACTCCCTATCTTCTTTCCTTCTTTCTTTTCTGTTCCTCCTATCTTCCTTCCTTTCCTCCTTGCCTCCTTCTCATCCCTTTTCCTCTCCTTCCTTCCATGTACTAGGGATTGAACCCAGGGCCTCACATGGACATCATCGGGGCGCTATATGCCTACCCCTCATTTTATTTATTTTACTTCATTTTTATTTCAAAATAGAGCCTCACTCTATAGCCCAAGCAGGCCCCCGACTTGCTGTTCTCCCATACTAATGTCCCAGATAGCTGGGATGTTTTGTTTTTCTTCACATGGGAAGACAGGGATTTTACTCACAAGGTTTTTCTAGTTATCAAGAACATGGCATGAAAAGGTGCCTCATGGATGCTGGATGGTGGGTGTCACAGTAAATGGCTTCAATTATAGCTATGTTGTTGTTCAAGGTTAGTTTGTTATGAGGTATTAAGTCTGAGAGCCTGGAAAGATGGGCTTGCAGGTGAATGGCCCATCACCTAGAAGGGCTCAGATACATTGAAGATTTCTCTCATGCATTTGTGTCCTTCCCTCTCTAGGTAGTGAAAGGAGGTCTCTGAAGAGCTAAGCTTTGCTCTAGGGTGAGAAGTAACCTCATCCACCCACTTCTTCCTGCTGGGCCCTGTGGCTTTTTAGGCATGAGAAAGAATGTGTGCCAAGTCACTTGGGCGAGACAAACACCCACAGAAGTTTTAAGGAGAAAGAAGGGACTAACATCCCGTCCCCTTCCTCCCCCCGCCCCACACCTGCTTTAAACAGACGCAGCCATCTGGGCTGGGCCAAGGACTCAGGGGTCTGCTACTTCTTTCCCAGAAAGTGCCCCCCACTGCCCTCATATAGGGAGATGTAATGAAAGCGATCCAGCCATCCTTGGCTGGTGACTGAAGCTCCCACAGCATATGTGGGACACCAGACAGATAATTTTGTGTGCACACGATGGTCAAGCACAGATTTGCAGAGCCACAGTTCCAGGATGCTAGCCTAACCTGTCAGAGTGCTTCCGTCCTTTCCCCCGACTTCCCAATAGTTTCCCAGCAGTCGGCATGGATCTCCGGGCTGTGCAGCAAGAGGACAAGTAGGGCGCTCTCACGCTGCAGCATTTTAGATGTGGAAATGGTGGCCGTGAAAACTAGCTGGGGTGCAGGCATGTGTTTCCTGATTCTCCACCAAGAGTTTATTTGAAGAGAATCCTTGGCTCACCCCATCCCCAGTACTGAACTTGATTCACATGCAAATGAGAGTTTGCAATGTGGATCTTACGCTGTGTTACTCTGTAGGATCTCCTGCTAGGTTGATGTGGTACAGCTGTTACCTTGGTATTAAGAATATTCTGGCATGGAGGGAGGAGAGTCAAGAGACTCCTGAAACTCACAAGAAATTTATAAGACTCAGAAGCCTTCCCCCTTCCTCGACCTCCCACAGGGGAAGGTAAAATAAGCCGTAAGCAGTTGCTAAGGGCCAGGGGACTCTTCAGTGGAGCTGCCTGCAAGTTGCACGGGGGACTTGGCATCATGCAGGTTTCATGGGTCATCCGTCATCCACACTCTGGTGGGCTGTTTGGTGATGCAACTCCCTCAGCCTCCCATGCTCCTCTAAGTGACTACAGTAAACTTCCTGGTTCGCTGGATGAGTCTTTGATGTATGGTTGTCCTCTATCTGAGTGAACAGAAAAAAGATTCCCTGGGGAAAAGTCATGCAACAGTTGGTTTTCCTAGCCCGTTTACAGAGGAGCTCTAGCCCAAGAGGCTCGAGTCAGAGGACGGGCACCCCCACACGAAAGCAGATTGCCCTGGTATGGAGGCTCCCCTCTCCCCAGTCTGTGCTGGGTCTCTGCTCACAGCTTGAGAGCACAGTAGGACAGGAAGAACATCTGGGCCACGTGTATGTGGGAGGCATTAAAGGCTCCCCACTGCTTGAGCTCTGGACCGAGAGACAGCGATTCACCCTCTGTTGGCATCTAGAGGTCTTGGCTGAACTATTGATTGTCAAGAAAGCATGCAGATCGGCTCTGTTGGGAGCTTCAGCTCCTCCCCGCACGGTGATCTTGCCGTTGTTTGATTTGGGAGTTAAGTGTGAGGCTTCTGCATTTTACGTCTTGGAAGCTCTGTAACTTCAGTGGGGGGAGGGGGGGCTTGGCTCAGAGAGAGGAACCTGTTCCTATTCTGGGAGGTCAACAGTGTT
Source organism: Jaculus jaculus (assembly GCF_020740685.1). Taxonomy (NCBI): domain Eukaryota; kingdom Metazoa; phylum Chordata; class Mammalia; order Rodentia; family Dipodidae; genus Jaculus; species Jaculus jaculus. Next base: position 105,770,958 of record NC_059112.1, read on the forward strand.
GGGGAAATTCCAGCTCGGCCAATAAGCAATGTCTTGCCTGGGGTAAACGGGTTCTTAGCATTTTTTGCAATTGCATTCTTTATCCTGGTACATGCTTAGGAAACTGGAAGCTGTGCAGTGTTTGGAAGTATGGCAAGAGAGAAGGGACTGTTCTCACTTTTCAAAAAGTATCTAATTGCTTATTTGTAGGACTGGGGATTGGACCCAGGGCCTCACATGTGTTATGAAAGCACTCTTCCATACAGTTATATCTCTAACCTTTTTAGAAACGTTTCCTCTTTAGGGGCCGTGTGTGTTTTCCTGTGTGTGTCTGTGGGGGTGGGGGAGGAGTGGGTGTCCACACGTGCTACCTGTGTGTGTGGAAGCTAGAGGTTGGCATGGGGTCCTAATTGCTCTCCACCTTATTCTTTGTGACCGGGCCTCTCGCTGAACCTACAGCTCACCAATTTGGTGAGTCAAGAAACCTTAGGGTTCCACCTGTCTCCACCTCTACAGTGCCGGGGTTACAGGCACAAAATCCCATGTCTTGCATGTATTCTGGGGATCTGAACTCAGATCCTCGGGCTGAACCTCAGCCATACTTTCCTTCTTCCCTCTCTCCTTCTTCTCTCCCTCTCTTACTTCATCCTCTTTGAGACAAGGCCTCATTCAATTGACCATGGGCTGTCTTTAAACTCAGTATATAGGCCAGGATGGACTTAGAATTCATGATCTTCCTGCCTTTGGATCCTTGAGTAGCTAGAATTCTAGGCCTGGCTTGTTTTTGTTGTTGTTTTTGAGACAGGCACAGAGAGTAGCTTTGTAGCCCATCCTGACCCCTGGAACTCAAGATCTGCCAGCTTCACCCATCCAAGCACAGGGGCCATAATTTTAATTATGTGCATAATTTTACATGATTTTGAAACATTGAACCATGTGAACATGAATTATCAATCTTGTCAGTGCTAAAGTGAAACAGGGAGTGAGAAAAACACAGAATTTCTTTTTTTTTTTTAAATGAAAATGCATTATGCCTAATGTAAATATTCCACAACTAAGCTATGGGTTGACTTCAACATAACGAAAGATGAACTGTAAGATTCCTCCGCCGAGTTGAGATCTGTAGGGAGTGGGTTAGACTTCAATTGTGGTGCATGAAGTACGAACAACCCTTTAGAAAAGGTAAGGAAGAGAACTGAGGGAAATGACTTCCTTCTTCAAAGAACAAGGAAGTTGCCAGCTCTTGCGAAGGCCTGTTCCGGATGTGGGAAGGAGGTTACACTGCTTGCTTAGGCGACGTTCTTCAACAAGGACCGTTCGTGTAATGGACTTCAGGCTTATCTGTTCCTTCCAGGGACGTGACAACATATAGAACCCTTTCTTTACCACGGCCAAGTCTGCTGCGTAGCACACGTGTGCAAGCTGACTTCCTTTGGGATGTGGTTGTGAAATGTCCCCCCACAGGCTCAGTGGTTGGAACACTTGGTGTCCAGCCAGTGGCTTTTCCTAGGAAGGTTGTGGCACTTCCAGGAGGTAGATCCTTGTGGGGGAAGTGGGTCACCGGGGGTGGGCGGGACTTGAGGTGGGACGGCCTGGCTTTACTTTCTGCTTTCTGATTCCGGGGAGATGTGACCAACTTGGTTCCCACTCCTGCTGCCATTCCTTCTCCACCAGAACGGACCATGTCCTGTTGAAGCATCAGCCGAAGGAATCTTTCCTCATGTTGCTTCTGCTCAGGTATTTGTTCAGAGTAACAAGAAAGCAACAGGTGCAAATGCATCCCTGATCCCTGGGGTGGCTTGATTGGAACATGGCCCCCGTTAGCCTCACGTGTTTGGGGTGGAGCCTCATGCTTAAGCCCTAGCTGGCTGAGCTTTGCTGGAGGAAGTGGGCCTCTGGGTGCCAGAGCTCATCTTCATTTGCCGCACGCAGCTTGCCGTTCTATTGCCTTCCTGCTGACACGGTAAAGGTGCCGCACCCCGCTGTCTGCTCCTGTCCTGCTTCCCACCCACCCCTATCATGATGAAACTGCCCCTCAAAATTGTAAGCTGAAAATAAACCCCTTTCTTCCATAAGCTGCTTCTGGTGGGCATTTGGTCCCAGCAACGAGAGAAGGCAACTGCTATAATGCCTGCCTTCATTCTTACCTTCTTGTTAATTCCGGAAGACCTCCATGAAATGAGGAACTAACACGCCTTTGTATGTGCACGTGTGCATGTGTGTGTGCCCGCACACGTGTGCACGCATGTGAGTGCACATGGATACGTTGAGGTTTTCATGGTGGTCTCTGTAGGAATTCAAAGAGAACCTGGTCTCTCGGACAGCAGACCCTATGAAGATTTGCAAGGCGGCAGTGACGCCCACACCTGCTGAATCTGAGGGAGGACAAGTGTGGCAAGCTGCGAGACTCTGGGCTTGAGCTGCTCTTTCCTCTTTTCTCAGGCTGGGACCCTTTTAGATCCTCACAGGCTGATGTATCTAAGCGGGAACAGATAGAGAAGAAGCCATGGCCACAAGGTCAAACAAGTGACCTTCTGTCTTCTGTCTACTTATACACCCTGACTAAATGGAGGTGTGCGGGTGCAGGGACCTCACTGCACGATGATCCCTGGGCTCCGAGCCAGGTAAAGCCATCCATTATTCTGTCTGCGGCATGTTTGTGAAAAACCACAAGAGAGAAAGGGCCTCTCCACCTGCCTATTTGAAAATTCTGTGTGTGTCGGAAAGAAAGGGGGAGATGGAGATTTTCAGAGCCGATTCTTTACGAAGCTGCCTTTAAATCCTTGCGGGGAAGGCGCAGCAAACTCTGCCTCGTCCATGGGACTCACCTTGCTATCCAGCGGGCGTGAGGCGGCGCGCACTGAAACGCCGGCCGTTATTCTCGCCGACTTCTCCGCTGCTCTCGGGTTGATATGTTTGGGATTAATGAGGCATTAGGTCTCAATCAAGAAGCCATAATCAAGAATACCCATTTAGCTGCAGTGAGTCGTGTCGCCGCATTAATTAATATCATTTGACCTTTGTAGTTTGGGTGGGATGATGTGGCTGCATTTTCCTGAGCGGTGCCATAAAACTGATAGCACCAATGTCGCCGCTCCTCCAGCCCAGTGGTTCATTTAAGTTAAAAGCTCTGCTTGTAATTAAAACAGGATAGGTAAATCCTGGAAGAGGGTGCATATTCATTCTTTGTGAGTGAAGCTGACCCTCTGGGTGGGAGAGTTGGTGCTTGGATTGTCTGCAACGAAGCACGTTGCTAATCAGAGATGTTGAAGTTCATGGGCGGACTTTGCTGACCTCTGCATGAGGAGATGTTTCCGTTTGTTTTTTTTTTGAACTCGGACATGGGCAGACAGATCAATAACACCCAAGACCCGTGGAGCTGCCGGGGTCCTCAGTCCCTGAGTGTGACTACTTCTCTGTTCGTAATGCCACGTTGTTCCAGTTCAGGCACACTGAGAGCCTTGAGATGCTCCAGGGAATGCTGATCTGGCCTCGATCCAACAGTTTTAACTACAAGTTCTTCCACCAGGGCTTGGCGAGCCTTTTCTGTTAAGGCACAGAGAATAAATACTTTTTGGCTCTACAGGCCATGCAGTCTATGGTGCCACTGCTGATTCAACTCAGGCTACAGAGAATATGTCTATTAAAATCAGGCTGTGTGCCAAAAAAACTTTATCAACAAAAACAGGAGCAAGCTGGATTTAGTCCATGGATGGGAATTTTCTGGTCCCCACTCTGGACCATAGGTCCCAATGTGTGATTCATTACTGTATTTTCAAGTGCACTATTAATGAAGCAATCATCTTGCACATTTTGTGCACGGTACGTGCTGATCAGTGTGAGACACGGCATGGGTTATAGCCCTTGGTGTGAGAACCCAGAGGCCCAGTTCCAGATGCCTGCTGGCTCTCAATGACTACAAGTGAAGGTGGAGGGGAGGGGAAAAGATCCTACTCCACAGCCATCACCAGATCCAAGTGAGTTCCAGTATGCTGCAGTCCCCCAGAACTCCATTTCTGTACCTCACATTTTAGCCTATGAAGCCTAGCGGTCTCTCTCTCCCCTTCCTTCCATTCTTACTTTATTTTTCCCTTCCTTCATGTTTTCTCTTTGCTTTCGGTTTTGAGTTTTGACACAGGGTCTTGATATATGAGCTCACGCTGGTCTCACATTTTCAACAGTGCTGTCGTCTCAGCCTCACAGTGGCTTTGGTTGCAGGTGTGAGCCACCACACTGGGCTTGCACGAGGCTGTAGGTACACAGTATTAAGTATTCTTTGCACAATTATTCTTATTGACTGCACGACAGTCCATGTTTTATTTAAGCCATCTTTAATGGGAAGGCATTTATAGCTTGTTCATTTTCTCTTAACGAACTGCAAACTCCATAACATCATTCTTAGAAAGTCTGAATTCCTATCTTGTCTGAGAACTTGGAATAAATATACAGGTATGGCATTCCTCTATGGAATGGTAAATGCTTGCCTTGAAATCACATTCCTCTTGCCTCCTGAGTGCTAGAATTAGAGGTGTGCACCCCCATATCTGGCTCACATTAAAAAAATTTTAATACCCAGAGACAGGTTTACTTTTGTGAATTTTAGGGTCCAAGAGAAGCACATGATAAAAAAGGTGTGTGAAGAGCTTGGAAAAAGAGAAAAGTCTCTTTGAAAGATGATCCATACAGGGAGTGGAACACAGAGATGGAAAATGAGGCACAGCATGAAGGAAGGTGTGTGTGTGACTGTTGCCAGGAGACACTGGCGTTAGAGGCATGGTCTCCCAAACAGAGCCAGCGCACGGACCCCCGGTGCTCTGCCCCAGCCTCGGCTTCACAGCAACTTTGCTGGCAGCTCTTGCCGCAGACACAGGGGTGTTCCTGTGGCTCTCATACCCAACTGTTTCTGCCGTATCATAGTAGGTATGGGCAGGATGTGGCTCTGCCAGTACCCCCCCACACCCATTTTAATGGATGTGTATCAGTCTATTTGATCTGCTTTGATTCTGTCTCTCTCTCTCTCTGTATGTGTGTGTAGGCCAGAGGACAACTTTCTGTGTTTTGTTCCTTCAGCATTTGCCACCATTTTGGAGACAGGTGTCTCCCTGGCTTAGAACCTGTCAATTAGTTAACCTGCCTAGCCAGCAAGCCCCAGGGATCTGCCTGTTTCCACCTCCCCAGTGCGAGGGTTGCGTGTGCATGCCTCCATGCCCGGCTATGTTTCTAATGTGGATTCTGGGGGTCATAATGAGGTCATCATATTTGTATGGCAAGCACATTGCCAACTGAGCTATCTCCCCAGTACTCCAACTGTGGCCTGCATCTTATTGGTCAAATTCCTGCCCCGGGAGAAACAACTCAGATGCGCTATACTGGGTTTCCTGTCTTCTGGTACGGTACCTGCTACGGGGCTGCAAGGCTTGTGGCCAGGACACCAAGTGCGCTTGCCTTGTGACTTACGTTTTTGCATTTCAGCTCATTTTGATTTTCCTTCTCCATTAAGCTGGGAAGGCACTTTTTCCCCCAGTGGTGCTTGGGATAGAACTCAGGCCTCAGTCTACCAGGCAAGCACTCTAACCCTGAGCTACATCTCCAGCCCTGATGGAACGACTTCATGATTCAAACTTTTCACAGTGCGAATGGAGGGCTGGACTGGCTGTGACTCGGTCGCATGGCGGGACTGCGCCCTTGGCAGAAGAGGATTGCTGGGATCTCTGTCACTCGGTCGCTCTCCTGCGCCCTTACCTGCCCACAACTCGAGAGTGAGCACTCGTGTCCAGTGTTCTGTTGACACTGGGGAAATGAGCGGGCCCTTGCCGGCTTCCTAGAACCGTGGGGGGCCTGTCCTCAGACCTTCATTGTGTTGGCGGTCACGGCTATGGCAGGATGATTGCATGAGTTACGGCAAGTGGGAATGGGTGGTTTGGGGCTCTCGTGACCCCTGTTGAGTGTGTCCTTCACTCTTAAAGACCTGGGTCCCAGGCAGCCATCTAGATTTGGCCCAGGTGTGTGCGTTGGAGGGTGTGTCCATTGCTTTGCCTGTTACTGTGAGCAAAGGCAAGTGTGACTTGAGCAAGGCAGGCTTTGTTTTGGCTCAGGGTGGGAGGGTACAGCCTGTCAAGGCAGGACATCGCTGTGACTGGACTATGAGGTGGCTGGTCACCTTGCTTCTGCCGTGAGCAAGCAGAGCGAGGTGAATGCTGGGGTTTGGTCCCCTTCCTCCTTTTATTCATTTCAGGGACCCCCACGCCCCCACCAGTCCATGGAATGACTGGTGACACACACTTCAGCTTTTCTGGAATCACCCTCACAGACATGCCAGAAGAGGGCTCCCGAAGCCCTGCGCCACACAGTGCTTGCCCTCCAGCCCTGCTCATGAACTCCCCCCGCCCCACCCCATTCAAGGATAATGACGGCTTCATCTGCCTGCGCCCAGGGCTCTCGCTGAACACCTGCTGCGCCGTCTTCACTAGCACCCTTTCAATTCATGGGCATCTCCTTGAATTGCCTCAATGACGGAGTGCCAGGTCTTTTCCACTGGGATCCTGCCGAGTTCAAATGCAGCCTCTGCTATTCATGAGCTCTGGGGCCTTGGCCAAGATCCTCAGCCTCGTTTAGGTTCAGCATCTTTATCTGCAGACCGGCAGAGCCAGGAGCTCTGCACAGATGTCCAGGAAGCAAACATGCGCCGGAACCTCTTCTCCTTCCTACTTCCCCACGTTACCACTAGACCCAGCTGGACAGACCTTTTCATGTGTCAAGAGAGCAGCTTCTCAGCAACATTAAGCTGACTGGATTTGGGGGTTGAGTCTTTCTGAGGGGACGTGAAATGACCCGTATGAGGCAGTGTTGCTTGTTGGTTAGGAACACCTACTGTAAACCAGAGGTCCCCCTGCTGTCCAGACTTGTCACATCAGAGCTGACCTCAGGCTGACCAACACCTGAGAAGACAACTTATGGGAGCACAGGTTCTTTTTGGGGTTCATGGTTCCAGAGGTTTCCATCTGTGGCCCACATTGTTTCTGGACATCGTGGTAGGCAGGTGTGAGGCTCCTTGACTCCTGGTGGTTAGCTGAGAGAACGCCTGTACTGGCTTCTTCCTCCTTCACCGCATGGGCCCCCGGCGTGTAGGACGCTGCCGCCCATGTTCAGAACAGGTCTGCTTTTAAAAATACGTTATGGGGTAGGAGATGTGGCTCAGTGGTTAAAGGCATTTGCTTGCAAAGGCTTTTGGCCCAGGTTTGACTCCCCAGTACCCACAAAAAGCCAGATGCACAAAGTGGCACATGTATCTGAAGTTCATTTCCAGTGGTACTAGGCCCTGGCAGGCACATTCTCATTCTCTGTCTCTCTCTGTTTGTAAATAAATAAATAATACATTAAAAGGCGAATAAAGGGCTGGAGAGATATCTTAGCACTGAAGGCACTTGCCTGTAAAGCCAAAGGACCCAGGTTTGATTCTCCATGTCCCACATAAACCAGATGCACAAGGTGGAGCATGTGTCTGGAGTTTGTTTGCAGTGGCTGGAGGCCCTGGTGTACCTCTCTCTCTCTCTCTCTCTCTCTCTCTCTCTCTCTCAAATAAATAAAAAAATTAAAAAATGAATAAAATAAATTGAAAATAATTTAATTTATTTGCATGTGTGTGGGAGGGGCATGCCAGGGTCCTTTGTCACTGCACATAAACACCAGGTGCCATTTTTATCATTATTTTTGCATTGAGCATACATGAGTGGCTTGGGAATTGAATCTTGGCAACAAGTCTTGCAAGTAAGCATCTATAACCACTAAGCCTTCTTCCCAGTCCCTCAACGTCTGCCTTTCTTAACTCTGACAATGTCCTTACAGACACAACCAGAGGTAGGTTTTGCATGTCTCTCAATCCAGCAAGTTTACAAACAAGTTGAACCATGGGTGACATTAGATATTTTAATTATGTTCTCTGAGGCAGTTTCCTTATCTGCCAGTAACAATGTTATTGTCATGCCATAGGAACACAGAGAGGATTAAAACAGTTACTATTTTCCTCGATTTAGAACGGCCTGGAAGACACTGCTTAAGTTTCCATTAAGTAAAAATGAGAAACTGACTAATCCTAACACCAAGCTCCCTGTACTAGAGATTTTCTCTGCTTGGGATCCCCAGAAATGAACGCGGGAGGTTTTAACCACTGGAATCTAAACGTAGGCTTTTCCGGCTTCTTCACCCGTGTTATTCAGTGAACATGAACTCTCAGAATAATGGAAGCTTTTCATTTTATTTCTCCCTCCAGAACATTCTGTTTAACGCCACTAGATGTGAGCTGGCGTCTGACTTTGGAGGGTCCTCATCAGGGCACATTGATGCCTGCACTAGGATTGTTCTAGTAAGCTTTATTGACTCAATGAACCTCCGAGTACTTTTTATTGACATGCGGTGTAGATCATTCCATCTGACATTTGAATGTCCTTTCTGAGAGGCATGTCACACCTCATATGGCTTCCTGAGCTCCTGGGGATGTGTACACTCTTTACTCAAGCATGCAATGGCTTCTCCAATGACATCACATGTGTGGTATTGTTTTAACAAGACTGGAGAGGAAGAGGGTCATGAAACATCTTTGCTGGGCAAAAATTTGGGGCATCTGTATCAGGGATATACATATATGTGTAACATATATATATATATATATATATATATATATATATATATATGATTATAATACAATCATATATATAATATACATTGCGCGTGGTATGCATGCATATGCATATGTATGTGCATGCACATGTGGGTGGGTTTCCATGCACATGGGTATGTGGGTGGAGGCCATAAGTCAACAGTTGGGTATCTTCCTCAATTGTTTTCCTTTTTTTTTTTTTTATTCTTTAAGACAGTCTCTTCCTTCCTTCATTCCTTTTTTCTCTTTCTTTGTGTATGTGCAGTGTAGTGTTGTGGAGTGTGGGGTGTGTGCACATGCATGACATGCTGATGGGGTGCCCCTTGCACTCACGTATTCTGCCCTAAGGGCTGTCCAGCAGCAGCCAGAGAAAAGTGTTCGGTTCCCCCTGACATTCGCCCACCTGAGGTTTTCTTGCGACAGAGTCTCTCAGTGATTCCAGAACTTGCTGTATTTGTGAGCTCCAGTGATCCTTGGGCTCTGCTTCCCACAGGACTGGGATTTCAGATGAGTGTGGCCGTGCCCTCCTGTTTACGTGGGTACCAGGGCTATCAACTTGGGCAGTCTCAGCCCTCTCGGGCCCTCATGCTTGTCCAGTACGCACACACAACTGCAGACCATCTCCCCAACCTGAGATAGTCTCTGGTTTGAACCTAGAGCTCACTTCTCTGAGCCCTAGAGATTCCTCCTCTGCCTCCTCACCCCTGGGTGGATAGACACACAGTGCCACGCCCAGCATTTACATGGGTGCTGCCCGGAAGTCAGAACTCAGTGCTTCACCCTGGTCCAACAAGTACTGTATCCCCTGAGCCATTTCCCCAGCCTAGGGTTATAAATATATTTTAATTCTAAGAGTTCAGCCTTTTCCTCAGACTTGAGACAATTATAAACTGCCATTTTATAATTGGCAGCGTGAAAGGTACCAAGAGTCACAGACTTGCAGACCCAGTCACATGACTTTCAAGTTGGCAGTTACATTTTGTTCAGATTTATTCTTGGTAATGTGAGTGTGATGTGGACAACAGACCCTGCAGGTGAAGTTTTCTAATATAATAGCCATCTAAGAAACCCCCTTGCCTTCCAGGAACTCAGTTTCTTGGATAATGTTTCATAAGCCCATCTGGACCTTCGTCTTCTCACTCACTCATTGTGCCAGTGTTTACTGAGCATCTGTGACGGGCCAGGCACCTGCCCGAGCTGCGACAACATTGACAAACTTAGCAGCGTTTGTCCCCTGAGGAGCTGGTGGTTGAACTGGGAGGATGTGAAATGGATCATTATAATGCACAGCTTTCCGTGCGGCAAGACAACAGGTGTGTTCAGCGCTGGCAAGTTAGCGTTCTGAGATGGATCACTCATCCCTAGTTCTGGGGGTCTGTGTGTACGCTGGTGGTGCATGATGAAGAGTGCCCTCCTCCAGTTCCACCCACTCCACACCGAGGGCCAGAAACCCCCCTTCTCCAGTCATGACAACAACAAAAACAAAAAGTCTCCAGATATTGCCAAGTATCTCCTAGGGGACATTGCCCCTGTGGAGAACCATTATTGAGTGTAGATGTTTATGTAATTTCTTGGAAAAGGAATGACGATTTCAGCCAAGAATTGGGTGACTCTATTTTTTTGTGGGGGGTTGAGGTAGGGTCTCACTCTGGTCCAGGCTGACTTGGAATTAACTCTGTAGTCTCAGGGTGGCCTTGAACTCAGGGCGATCCTCCTACCTCTGCCTCCCGAGTGCTGGGATTAAAGGCGTGCGCCACCATGCCTGGCTGGGTGACTATTTTTTAAAAGATGATGGCATGATAGTTTAAATGTGAAGTGTCCTCCATAGCCTCATGTAGTTTTGGCGAAGCTTCGTATTCAGTTCCCAGCTGGTGGCTCCTTTGGGAGCCTTGCTGGAGGAGGTGTGTCACTGGGAGTGGACTTTGAAGTTTAGTTGTCCAGCCCTACTGGGTGGCTCCTAGCTAGCTCCCTCTTGCCGCTGCCCCCCAGCTGATGTGCCACCCTGGTGTCCGCTGTGCCCCATGTTTCTCCTGCCATGATGACTCTTCCCCCCGGAACCGTAAGCTGAAATAAATCCTTTCCACCCACGAGCTGCTTCTGTGTTTAGGGGCTTTGTCCCAGCAATGAGAAGGTAACTGCTACAGATGGCATTTGGGCTGGGTCTTCGGACAGAAGTCTGCCCAGCAGGTGAGGACCTAGAAGTTGAGCCAGCCTGGTGAAGAGGCTGTCGGACCACCGTGCAGGGCAAATGTGCAGTGCTTTGTTGACCACAGTAAGTTGTGCTGCAGTTAAGCTTGGATGGTTAAGTTCAGTTCCACTGATGAGGGCTCCTATGCCGCGCCAAGGTGATGGGGTGGCAGTGATGTGCACACCTCTGAATTGCATCACCTGATTATGAACCATCCAGAACTTGCATCTTCCTCATGACAACAGCGCCCTAATTTCATTTAGAGAACCCCCTGCCCTCCAGTCTGTCTAATCAGGCATGGGGGCACATAGTAAGGGTTTCACTAGAACTCCTTTAGAACACAAGGACCTCCTTTGTCCAAAGGCCTCTAATTTGGTGCCAGGTCACATGTCCATCTCTGTTGGCACACACCTTGACCCAGTAACTAAGCAGTTGCCGAGGAGGACACTGATGACAGAGAGCGGACTTAAAGGTGGAGGTAGGGAGACCGTCTCGGCTCCAGGCTTTGGCTCCTGTGATGCCTAACAACCGTCACTGTGGAAACATCTATCTGACTGTCCACCAACTGATCTCATTTCTGGATGGGACTAGATCGAGTTGAAGTTACGTCACTTGGAATGATAAGAGAGAGAGAGACTTAACAAAAACCGTATTCCAAACACTGTGTTCTAGACTGAAAGAATGGGTTGTGGGCAGGGAGAGGCATTTTGCAGAGAAATGAGCTAAGAGACTACTAAGACCAGATAAGAGGCTGTAAGATGCAGTGAGTGGCAGTTAAGGGAGGCTGAGAAGACCGAAGAGGGGATGAGGGCTCTGACGAGATGCTGAGCTGCAGGCCTGGCTGGTGAGCTCTTGCCCAGTCACCGGGGTCCGTGCTCGCTTCATCCATCTTCGCCTTCCGCTTACGTTTCATCTGGGGACGGCCGCATGCATTATGTAGCACAGATTGGCCTCCACCTCACAGTCCTCTTGAGGGCTGCACTATCACACCTGGCCCTCTCCATGCATTTAGAAATGTAGGTTGCTATAGCTTCCAAGCTTTCCGAAATGGGGATGTGACAGCCACCACTCCCATGGTACTCCCTGTCACCTGGTTGCCATGCTCCTGTGACTCCTTCCCTCCCCTTGCCGTGTGGGCTTGGCAAACCACTTCACTTCCAGTGACTGGAGCACAACAGAAATTGTCACGGTTTGGATGTGAAATGTCCAAACGTTTATGTGTTGCATCACTTGGTCTCCACTTGGTGGCGCTGTTCTGGCTGTTGTAGATCTTTCAGGAGGTAGAGCCTTGCTGAAAGAAATGTGTCACTGAGGGTGGGCCTCCAGGTTTTATCTCCTGGACCCCACCTCTCTCAGCTTCCTGTTCTGCCAATATGTGAGGAGGTGACTGCACACTCCTGCCACCACGGAGCCAGCTGCCACTGTGACTTCCAGAATGCACTGTACGTCCTAAAATTGTGAGCTAACCTAAGCCTTACTCCCTTTAGTTACTTCCTGTGTTTGGTCACAGCCCCAAGAAAAGTAGCTAATGCAGATTCATGATATGTCTCTTCTGTGGCTGTCACAAGGAGATGTTGTTTACATTCTAGAGTGTTAATTTGCCCTCTTATTCTATTTATTACTTACTTATTTATTTATTTATTTATTTATTTATTTATTTATTTATTTATTTATTTTTATTTTAGAGAGAGACAGAGGGAGAGAGCGAGAACTGGCACACCAGGGCCTCAACCACTGCAATTGAACTCCAGGTGCTTGTGCCACCTAGTGGGCATGTGCGACCTTGCGCTTGCCTCACCTTGGTGCATTAGGCTTCTGTGGGATCTGGGGACTCAAACCTGGGTCCTTAGGCTTCACAGGCAAGCACATTAACCTCTAAGCCACCTCTGCAGCCCTATTCTTTATTTTAAATGCACACTATGGATTGTGTTTGTATGCCTGTATGTCCACGTATGTACGCGTCATGGTTGTGTAGGTGGAGGCCAGAACATAACCTTGACTGCCATTCTCAACAGCACCATTCACCTTCTTTGAAACAGGATCGCTTGCTGGCCTGGAGTTCACCAACCAGGCTACAGTAGTTGGCCAGTGAGGCCCAGGCATCCTCCTGTCTCTACCTCCCCAGTTATGAGATTATAGGCTTTGGTGACACCACATGCAGCATTTTACGTGGTACTGGGGATCGAACTCAAGTCCTCATCCTGGAGAGGCAAGCGCTGCACCGACTGGGCTGTCTCACTATCCCTTGCTGTCCTAGAGGAATCTGGCTACCCCACTGAGAGCTTTACAAGGAGATGAGGGAGGGTGAACGGCCACCAAGAAAGAGCCACCGAGGAAAGGAATCCTGCCAACAATCATGTGAGTGCCCGTGGGAGCTGCTTCTGCTGCCCACAGGTCTTGAGAGGACGCTGTGGCCGCCACTGGTGGCTCTGTTGTTGGCCTTGAACCAGAGGCACTCAGCTGAGCTCTGCTCCACCAGATCCCATAGATACTGCGTGTTAATGTTTGGTGTTCTGTGCTTCTGCGTTTGGGAGCAAATACACAAGCAAGAGACAAACAACACACTGGATTTTTTTGTTGCTAATTTATTTTGCAAACATGCTAGGCACTCAACAAATGTTTGCCTAATGAGTGGTTTGATTGAGGATAAAAAGCAGTCCTGGATGTGTGGCAAACAGCCAGATGATGAGGATTCAGTTGGAGCAGGGGGTTTGGGGGCAGGGAAAAAAAAGAGGTAGAAGGTAGAGAGAGCTCTGGGATCTAGCAAGCATCAGAGAGACGCCACAGGAAGTGTGAAGAAGAGGGTTTAGGGACAGTGACGCCTGAGTAGAGAAGATAGGCAAATGAGAAACGAGGAAGCAGTTCAAAGGCAGGGAGACGCCAGGAGTTGCAGGGAAGGCAAACACATCTGGTCCTTCATGATAGTGTTGTGGTTTGGATGTGAACTGTCCCTCAGGCTCATGTGTGTCCAGTTGGTTGCACTGTTGTGGGAGGTTGTAGACCCTTTAGGAAGTGGGGCCCAGCTTGAGGAAGTGGGTCCCTGGGAGGGACGGGCCTTCCTCCACTTGTGGGTGATCTCTGCTTCCTGGTCTGTGAAGATGTGAGCAAGCAGCCTGTCCTCACACTGCCTCCTCCACAGCCCCAGACTGTTCCCGCCACTGCACATTCCCCATCATGACTGACTCGACCCGCAAGCTGTGAGCCCAACCCAACTCTTCCTTCCGTAAGATTCATCATAGCAATGAGGGGAATAACTAACACAAATAGCAGCTGTTGTCCAGGATGGCACATGACCTTGAGGTTAGACAACAATGAAAAGGCTGAAATAAGAGCTTCGCCTGGGCGTTCTGTGAGGGGAGATGAGGCCACTGAGTAGTGGAGCGGCTGGAGGTGGCGGACATGGAATGCTGACTGCAAGAAGTCTGGTGATGACATTTGGACCCAAAGCAGGTGGGAAGAGTTGAAGGAGGAGAGTCGGATAATGAGAGATAACTTGGACAGGTTCATGCCCTGGCTGCCAGGAGACATAGAGAGGTTGTAGAGGGAAAGCTTAACAGGTGGGAAAAGGTCCCAGGAGAGGCGAAGGAGACTTCTAGAAGCAACGCTCTGGCAAACCATTTAGCTTTGGCACTGAGAAGTGTGTTCAGTCAAGTACTTACGTCGTGGTTCAACATCTGTCCCGTGTTGTTCTGTATTCTCTGCAAACAACTCCAGAAAAAAAAAAAAATATGGTTTGCTTTTATTGCCAAGTTGCTTAATTGCCTGACGGAATAACAGCACGCGAGCTCATCTTGGAGCTTTTGAACCGAGATGCGTCAAAGCAGGAGGAGAGGGAAATCAAATAGACCGATGTCCTTTTCATTGACTTACTCAGGAGTTATTCCCCCACTTGTGCCAGTGCATTGATGGCAGCTGATACCTGGGAAATACTTTTTAGGCTAAATATAGAGAGGCCTGTGAGAATATTCTATCTGTTATCTTAATGCACATTTTGTCTGTGCCTTATTATGTGTTTGTTCTTCTTGTTCACTGTAAAAGAACTTCTTGGGGCTGGGAAGACAGCTACTGATAAAGTACTTGTCATGCAAGCCTGAGGACCTAAGTTTTCTTTCCGGTCACCCCTAAAAAGGCTGAGGGTGGTGGTGGGTGCCTGGTGTATACTCAGAGTTGGTGAGGCAGAGACAAAGCCATGGAGTGCAGAGTTCAGCTAGTCTAGCCCAAGTGGTGAGCAGCTAGGCCCATCAGAAGTCTTGTTTCACAAATAAGTAGTTCAGGCTGGGGCGATGGTTAGTGGTTAAGGCGTTTGCTTGCAAAGCCAAAGGACCCAGGTCAGATTCCCCAAGACCCATATTAGCCAGATGCACAAGGGGGCACATGCATCTGGAGAGTTCATTTGCAGTGGCTGGAGGCCCTGGCATGCCTGTTCTCTCCCTCCCCCCCCCCCTCTCTCTCCTCTCCCTCTTTGTCTCTGTCAAATAAATTAATTAAAATAAAATATTTTTTAAAGTAGTTGTATGGAGCACTCACGGTTGTCCCCTTACTTCCAAAAACAGGTACACATATATGCATGGATAACTGTACACACACACACACACACACGTGCACACCCACTCCAGAACTGATTGCTGCCACTTCACACTCTTTAAGATGGAGCTCCCAGAGGCAGTGACGGCTCTGTTCTCTCTGCCTGCCACTCCGCCTACCAGGGCTTCTCACCTGGAGGACCCTTCCTCATGCCTATGAGTGAATCAGGCCCATGATCTGACAGGCTTACTGCTGCCGGGACATTTTGCTGGGACACAAGCCGGAGCCTCCAGAAACCTGCTGTGTTGGTCCTTCCTAGGACACGGTAATACTTTTCCCAGTCCAGGTGTTCGTCTGAGAGCTTTGAAAGGGGCACTTTCTGAGTGTTCCCACCAATTGCCTGTAATGTGCCTGTTGGCATGTATTACTAATTGCTGACAACAGCTTCCCTTCTGGGAGTCTGAGCATGCAGCAGCAACACCCCAGGTACCAAGACAAAGGAAGTAGCTTTCAGCACAGCTCTCGGATCTTCAAAATGGGTTCAGCTCTCCTTCCTGCTAACTGTAACCCCGTCTTACCATAGGCCTCCTGAATCACAATATCTAGGGTGGGGTAAAGGAGCTAAATGTTGACAAACATTTCAAATGATTCATTCACAAAACATTTGGATATCCAGCCAGTGACGTGTCATAAGGTAATGAGAGATCTGGGGGGAGTGTCCATTCTAACTGTGCGTGTAACTGACTACTGTTCAAAGACAACATTTCCATTTATTTATTCATGGGGACACTCAGCACACAGAATATGCCTCATTCCTTCATATCTTAGGTCCCACTCTTAGGAGTATAGCATCAACATGCACACAGTGTAGACCTCCAAATGCCACCACTGATCTTTCTGGCTGAGAACTCTCTGTGGTCACTGGATGCTACTATACCTAAACCACCAAGAACTCTATGGTTACTGCACTCCATTCTACCCATGATCAAGAAAGGATGGAAGTGGTGTGGAGTTAACATAGACAATACCTTTGCACACGTGCAAGTGTGCATGCACACACAATGAGATCTCTGGGGAAGACTTAAACGGAATCAGAATGTTTGTAGTAGATTTGGTGTATGTGTGTTCGTATGTATTAATGTGGGAAAACACATACCATGGCATATGTGTGAAGATCAGAGGACAGTCTTCAGTGTCAGATTTTACCTTCCAACTTGTTAGAGGCAAGGTGTCTTGTTCACACATGCGTTTGCCAAGCTAGGTGATCCCTAGATTCTGGGATATTCCTTTGTCTTTCCTTCCCATCTTGCCAAGATGCTAGCACTACCGTACCAAGGTTTACGTTGTTCCTAAGGATCGGAACTCAGGAATCCACACTCATGGGGTAAGGGCTTTATCTGCAAAGCCATCTCATTCTTCAGTGGTAATAAACCCAGGTACCTACAAGGGGTAGCATGCTCCAGAGCGAACTTTGCTGGAATTCTGTCTCTTCCCCCTCGCACTTCTCCAGTCCTCACTGTTGGGTCACTGTTTCCCTCTCAAGTTCACCACTTGTGTTCTGTCACTAGTCTGAGGATCTATTTCTAGGGAATCCAAAGGATCATTTGGAGACTCATGAACAGAACACTTGGTGCCAACTTGTGGTGGTGATGGTGGCATGGGAAGCTCTGCCATTAAGGCAGGAATTGCGGGAGCTTAGTTCATGGGGTGGGGTTCACTCTCCACTAAGTGCCCACACTGGAACCCCACTGGAGCTTAGTTCATGGGGTGGGGTTCACTCTCCACTAAGTGCCCACACTGGAACCCCACTGGAGCTTAGTTCATGGGGTGGGGTCCACTGTCCACTAAGTGTCCACACTGGAACCCCACTGGAGCTTAGTTCATGGGGTGGGGTTCACTCTCCACTAAGTGCCCACACTGGAACCCCACTGGAGCTTAGTTCATGGGGTGGGGTCCACTAAGTGCCCACATATTCAGCTCCTCATATTCAGCTTTCCTAATCCTGAGGCTTGGCCATGTGCTCATACTTCCTCATAGTACATGCAACATCGTCTTAAAAACA
This sequence comes from Jaculus jaculus, assembly GCF_020740685.1. Taxonomy (NCBI): domain Eukaryota; kingdom Metazoa; phylum Chordata; class Mammalia; order Rodentia; family Dipodidae; genus Jaculus; species Jaculus jaculus. Next base: position 105,788,367 of record NC_059112.1, read on the forward strand.
CTCCAGTGATTTCTTGTGTTTAGAGGCTAAGGCATCTTAATTGAAGCACAAGGAATAAATAGAAATGACATATGTGCAAAGGGTGAGCATAGCAATGCATAGCTTGACCATGATTTACAGATATTTAATTGGTAAGACCATCTATAACCCACCGGTAACCACTGCAAATGCACATGCTTCCTTGCAAGGTTGCATATTTCATCCTAAATGGCTTAAACATCTTTACTTATCCGTTTGTAATAAAATGACCTAGACTTAAAATAAAGTGCATTTGAAAGAAATCGATTGTCAATATTCCATGCTGCTGAAACACAGGGCAGTTTCCCCTCTAAGTTGTCAGTACATTAGGGGAAAAACATTTATGTTCTGATTATAAATTCATTAACTATTTACACCTCATTGACTTGAAACTTTTTTTTTCCTTAAGAAGTTTTGATTTAACCTTCATGGTCGACTTTCTCTGCAACTATAAAGAACAGCATTTGGATATTTTAAAAGTGATTTTTGGTGTTTATAATACTTAACACATTTTTCTTTCTCATTGGTCTTTGGACTTCCTGCAGAGAGAGAAATGTTTTAGAAATGAACATAAAATAGTTCGATCCTGATATTAGACTATTGAGGATTTAACTTTTTTGTTTGTTTATTTTTATTTATTTATTTGAGAGAGAAAGAAGGAGAGAGAGAGAGAGAGGGCACCCCAGGGCCACTAGCCACTGCAAGTGAACTCCAGACGTGTGCGCCCCCTTGTGCATCTGGATAACGTGGGTCCTGGGGAATCAAACCTCGAACTGGGGTCCTTAGGCTTCACAGGCAAGTGCTTAACTGCTAAGCTGCCTCTCCAGCCCCTATTGAGGATTTAAAAATGAGGTCTGGAACTTTTTAAATTCATGAACTTTAGAAATTTGCTGTTTTTTTTCCCCCCCCTTGCCACCTCAGTCCACTTATCTGTAAGATAGGAAGACAAAATTTTTATTTTTGCCCTCCAGGACTTCTCTCTGGTATTGTCAACATACCTGTGGCTGGGTGTAGATTAAGTTCCCAATGATGATTTTATTGTTATTTAGCTTTTCTTAACAAACCCCAAGAAATCATGTTATGACTCTAGAAGAAGAATAGAGCTGGCATTTAACTCCAAAGTTAACATCCAATGGTAAGTCATTTTGGTATTAAGTGGTAGATGATGGTTTGATATTTGGACTTCATTCACTTTGTATTTTTATGTATATGTGTGTGCATGTGTACACATGCATGTATGCATGTAGGTTCTTGAGTGCATGCGCATGTGTGCCTGTAGAGGTCAGAGGACAACCTGAGGTATAACTCTTAGGATTGCCACCCACCTTTTCTTGAGAGCGGGCCTCTCACTGGCCTAGAGCTTGTCAATTCAGCTAGACTACTCTACCACCGTGACATACCCTCAGTTCTCAAAAATACTGTAAAACAGAGCATGGAAGTGTGTGTCTTAAAGAAAGGGCCCTCACACCTGAACATGAGTGGTTCTTTCTCAGATGCCGTGGTTAACATCAAAATCCTGGTCTACATGATAGATGGTGAGAGAGTTCGTCCAATCAATACCTGTCTATTGAGTATCTGCCATGTGCTCAGGGCTGGGGTGGGGTGCAGAGAATATAAAGTACAGTTCATTCCCCTGTGGTCCTCAGACTGTTTTAATTAGTTCATTAGTTGATTGAAACTATGACAAACCTTCCAGGTTAGGCTGGGGTCAGAGAACCAGAGGCAAGGCAGGTCTTATATGAGAATGGGCCAAAGCAATTTACCGAGCCAGAGTTCCTTGTAAAGGAGTCTGGAAACAGCATCCTTGCCTCTCTGTCAAAATAAACAGGTACTCTTGGGAAAGGGTATGAAAGGGGGCAAGGCTCCTTTTATGCTCTTTGTAAGATCATTTCCTCCCCTGCTACTGTTCTTCTAAACTCGCATGCCAAAATAGCCCACAGTAGTTTAAAGTAGTGGACTCATCCTTGTAGAATTACGTGGACGTCTACCCTGACCACCTTGAAGTGTTCTTAACATAAGATGGGCATGGAGAAAATGGTCTTTAATACTCAATGAAGGCAAAGAGATGGGCCGGCACTGGCCTCACCATTTAGGAATTACGGTGAAGGCAAATCGCAGGAAGACAGCCAAAGCCCGGTGCTAAAACCAGCCCACCTCCTAATTAATTTTGAGCCCTTTCTGAGCCCCCCTAGCCTGCCTCCTTCCCTTCATCCTTTTCCCTACTGTGGTGGCTTGAATCAGATGTCCCCCAACAAACTCATGTGTTTTGAAGGCTTGGTGCCCAGTTGGTGACCATTTGGGAAGTTTTCCTTGCTGACGGAAGTGTGCTGTCAGGGGTGGGCTTAGGGGTATTGTAGCCAGCTCCCTTTTGCCAGAGTTTGTCTCACTCCCTTACTGCTGCTTTCCATCTGCTGTGGCAGAGACGGTGTTCAGCCTGCGCTCATGGCATGCTGTCCCCTGCCATCATGGAGCTTCCCCTTGAGACTGTAGGCCAAAATAAGAATACTTTCTTCCCATTGGCTGTTTTTAGCCTGTTGTTTGTTCAAGCAATGAGAAGGTAACTGCAACAGAAAACTGGTGACAGTGGAGCGGGGTCATTGCTGCTTGCCCCTGACTGTGTGGCCTTGATAGATTGTAACTCATTTGTGGGAAGAATATGGAAGGATTTTGAAACTTTAGGACTTAGAGATGTCTTACGGTGTTGTAAATTCAGCTTGATGGATTCTTGTGAAAGTTGAAAGACCTAAATGCAGAAAAAAAAAAAAACAAACAACTGTGGAATGTGCAGGTTTGGCTTATGATTGGAAGAAAGCTTTGCCTGGACTGCAATGGAGACAGTTTGTGTAGGAAGCTGGCTGTGCTCTTCCCATGTGCTGAGAACTTGATCAGGGTTAAATTTATAAGAAGTGGACTGGTGTGAGCAAGAGGATACGGTACAGAAAGAAATGAAATTTGGGGCTGAAGATTACAGCCTGCTTCAGCTGCAATCGTTTGAGAGATTACTACCATGGAAACTTTGGCCTGCTGTTCTGCCCTCGAACAGCAGAAAGAATGCTGATTCTTCAAAGTAAGGGGTCTGAATGCTGAAGGAGTGCCCTCCTCTTCAAAGTCACACTTACCCCCCTGGATTAACACATTTGATAGCCCACCTGGTAGTATGTGTGTAAAACAAATGTAGGACATAAAGGGTCCTTGGATTTGCAATGTGGTTTTAATGTTGGAAATGACCCTTGGGTATTGTTTGGCAGGGCTGTTGGTGTCCCTGCATGGCGACATGATGGAGCCATGAGGATGGTCGCAATGGAGACCCCAGAATTGTTTGGATCTGCCAGTGCTGTTGGATGCCTGACAAGGAGGGCTGCTGGCTCAGGACAGAGTTCTGCCCAGGCTACAGGCAGCCCAGCTCCAGGGGCAGAATTGGAATTCCAATGGCTCCATCACTGGCCACAGATATCAGACTTGGAGCCACAAGACTTAATGTTTGCCCTGTTTGTTTTAGATCTTGCACCATTGGTTCAATGTTTCCTGGCTGTGCCCAATGCTGTCTTTTGAAGTGTGAATGTTTACTCTATGTCATTATGTGGTTTTTTTTTTCTTTTTATTTAATGGGATCACAGTTAAGAGGCTGTGGACTATGGAAATATTTGACTACTGTTGGGATTGATAAATCTTGGGAGACGTTTAAGTTGGACTGAATACATTGCATTTTACATTATAGTCATCAGTTTATGGGGACCAGGGCAGGATGTGGTGGTTTGAATCAGATGCTCATGTGTTCCGAATGCTTGGTTCCCAGCAGAAGTCAGTTTGGGAGATGGAGCCTTACTGCAGAAAGAGTGCTGTTTGTGGGCTTAGGAGTACTGTAGCCAGGTCTCCTTTGCTAGAATTTGGCTCAATCTCCTGCCGCCATGGCAGAGGTGATGTACAGCCTCTGCTTGTGGTATGTTTCTTCCCTGCCATCACGGAACTTCCTCTGTAGAGTGTAAGCCCAAACCAAAACCCTTTCCTCCCATCATCTGCTCCTGGTTGGTTGCTTGTCCCAGCAGTGAGAGAGTACCTGCCACACCCGCCTTCTTCACCCACTTGCTCTGAGCATCCTTCTATTTCGGTTGAACATATCTGCTGCTCCTAAAGGGAGCCGTGCTGTTTGCAGCATACACTTTGATGAGACTTGTCTATTCTCCCAGAAGGGCTGTGATCCTGTTCTCTGCTTACCTTCTCTCCGTGGAGTCATCTCCTCAATAAATCTTGGTCCAACCTTTCCTCCCCCTCCCAAGTTCAGGCTGTGTGCTTACCAAATCTTGCAAAATAGTTACAGGCAAATCTTCATGTGCCTGCTTACCATGGTAGGCAAACTGCATCTAATCTTTTGGTTTCCATGAGGGTGGAGCCTTGAGGAAGAGGTGTGGGGACTGACTGAAAGAGCGGAGGGAACAGTGACTAGATGAGGTGGTTATTGCTTCAACTCATCCTTAATTGCTTAGACCATTTAGAATTCAGCCTACTACAGGGCAAAGGCAGGCTCTCCAAACATGGCTAGTGACTAGCAATGCGTGTGCCCTAGGGGACAGGTTCCTGACATTGTGGGCTTTTCAGTTTCATGGAAAGGAACAGAATTCACAGTAGGCTGGCGTAGTGGCAGGATACAGTTAAATGCCAATGGAAGAAGTTTTGAGTGATTTGTTTATGTGGTGTGGGAGTCTGGGTGGCGTCTGGGGGTGGCATACAGACTGCGAGATATAAATAGTGATTTTTCTTTTCCTGTGTGTTTGCATGAGTGTGTGCACACATGTATGTTTGTGCGTGTGAAGGCCTAAGGAGAACCTTGGATGTCATTCTCAGGAACACTGCCCATCACTTTTTAAGACAGGGTCTCTCATTGGCTTGGAGCTCTCCAGTTAGACTAGACTGGCATCAGGGACTTCTTGTCTCCATAATCCGGTGCTGGGGTTGCAGGCATGCATCCCCATGTCTGGCGTTTTATGTGATCTCTGGGGACCGAGTTCAGGTCTTCATGCTTGCAAAGTGGGCACCTTGCTCACCGAACTATATCCCCAGCCCCCAAATGAGGAATTAACAGATAAGCGGAAAGCAGCCAGAGACTGCAAGACCTTCCAGTCTGGAAGAACATCTTACACAAAGGGTCAGACACCAGCTGGAGAAAATCGTTACTGGGTCACAGTGCCTATTAAAAGAGAACAACAGAGCCCAGAGGCTCGGGACCTGCCCAGAGGACTGTAGATCTTATCTCCCCGGAGATGTGAGGAGCCACGGATAGATTACAAGTTGAGAAGTGAAATGATGAAATTTGCAACTCAGATTCCTCTCAGCCAAGCATGAGGCTGCAAATTTATTCGTCCTCCTTCTCCCCTCTTCTTCTTCCTTCTTCTCTTCTTCCTCCTCTTTTCACCTTTATGGAAGACACCATTTTACGTTTTTAACTTATGCTTCTACCCAAATGGAATGTATTTTTCATGCCCAGTAGGAGGCGCCAGAGCCTCCTCTTCATAACCACAGCTGGTGGAATTCTTGCCCTAGGCTTCCTAGGAGCTGTCCAGTCAGCACTACCAGCCCACCCCACCTTCCAGTGGCTCACCATGGAGAAATGCTGTTACGAAAGCTGTGGTCACTGGGGGAAAAAATTAAATAAATAAAACTAAAACACAAAATAAAGTAGTAACATAAAATAAAATACAACAAAAGCAACTACTATTTCAAAATGAGTAGCATATTAGCATGCTATATTAATGGTGATAATAATTTTGTTTTAAATTGCAGTGCCTGCCTCCATTCATATTAACTTTTCTTCCTTTCTTTTTTTCGTCCTCCCTCCCTGCTTTTTTTCTCACCCTTTCTTCCTACTTTCCCTCTCTCTCACTATCCCCAATAATCATCTTCACCTTCCTCCTCCTTACTTTGAGTCAGTATCTCTCTGTAGAGGACAGGTTGGCTTGAAGCTTATGGCAACTGTCTTGCCTCGCTTTCCTGAGATCTGCAATTACAGGTGCAAGCCACCTCATCTGGCTTTTGTAAGCCAGGGTGCAACGCAGGTAGCAAGGAGTCATACCCGACACTTAATACTGATACGTCTAAACCTATTTCTACATTCAAATCAATAAATTAGAATGGATTAAGTCTGACCTTGATTTTCTGATTGTAAAGTTTTGGTTTCATTTCCCATGGTAAGAATAAATAGGAAAAGTTTTAAAAGGGTCCAGTGGTCACCCAAGCAGTGAAACAGCAGCCAGTGTTTCTTCCTTGAGGGATCACATCCACTTTTTCCTATCAGAATAAAAATGAAGGAGTGTGGAAGGAGGATCAGCCCCCGTTAGTGAGGGTGGGCACAAACATATTTCCACAGCCTTCCCATGAACTGCCATGCATTTCTTCTCTCATTGTTGATAATTTGCTTTTACATTGGGAATATATACTCCTTTATGTGATAGACAGTTACCTTTGAATGCAGTGGCTTTCCCACTGCACATTGTTTCTGGGGCAGTGACTGCGATGCCTCTCCCCCAGACTTGAGGCTTCTCTGTGCGCCCCTAAGGACAACAGGCAACATAAAGGTAGCCTCAGTTGTGGATGCACACCTCTATTTCTATCACATATAGAAAGCCGACGGTAAAAACCAGCCCAAACTGCAAGATCACAGGGAGCAATGATGGAGAAGTCTTTCTGGGTTTTGCAAACTTATCCTGTCAAATGAGGATAAAACGTTGCATGTTTTAAAGACTGACAGTTGTAGCTGGGAGAGCTCTTTGTTTTATTTAGACATAGGAAGAAACAGCCTGGGGGGGGAAAAATGGCCCAGGGACTTCAGACTCGGCTCTTCCCGAGGCCCCAGGGCATTCTCATGACATGGATGAATTCCTGTATAGTCAGTCCCTGCTTTGGAAATCAAACAGTGCCACTTGCAGGAGGGGGTCAGGCTGAAGGTCAAACCCGAGGACAGGAGGGCGGGCCTCAGGTAAAGTCGGTCTGGCCTGGCCCAAGCTCACCTCCCTTCCTGCAGGCATGGAGGTGCAGTGGTCTCCTCCAACAGCAAGTCTGTGTGCCCTGGGGTCCATGGCCTTGATGAACTTTGAGCAAAGGTCAAAGCTCACTGGAGGGAAGACTATTGTGTAACATGATCTCTGGGGCGAGGGGAAGAGAGAGGAGGAGGAGGAGAGGGAATGGAAGGAAGGAAGGGAAGGGAGGGAGGGGAAGAAGAGAGGGAGGAAGGAAAGAAAGAAGGGGAGAGTGCGAAGAAGAGAAGGCAAGGAAAGAAGTGAGGAAAGAAAGACTCGAAGGGAGGGAAGAGCAGGGAGGATGAGCGGCAGCCAGGAAGGGAAGGGAAGGAAGAGAAAAAATGAAAAGAAAGTAGCGCGCCTGGCTCAGGGTGGCGGGGGTGGGGGGTGGGGAGAGGACCGTGCTTTAAGGCTGGGGTCTGGGTAGTGATCAACTGGAACCTTCCTCATCCGGTTGTTGACAAGGCACAATGCAAAATTCACGAAACCACCCGAGAGTATGTGCTGATCACAATGCAATGCATACGAAAGCGTGGGGGGGGGGGTCTTTGCCTAATAGCCTGAGCCAAGAAGATGGCCAGCAGCTCCTAGACCGGGCAGCGTCCAGCCCACAAAGCGGTGGCCAGTAGGAGCGCGGGGCGCCCCAGGCCTGACTTCTAGAGCGGGGGTCACCCAGGTCCTGTCTAACTTTTTGCTCCATCTCGACCAGGCAGCAACACCGAAGCTTCCCTGGAAAGTTCCCAGGATCAGAAGTGAATTGGGGCAAGGGGCGGGAGTCTTCCACTTAGCTTTCCCGTGGCGACATACGTTCCTCCATCCACCGGGGTTCGGGATGGGGAGGCGCGCCGCCGGCGCTCGGTGGCAGCGAGCGGGCCCACTTTGGGAGGAGGGAACCTTGCGCACCTGCCAAAGGAACTGACTCACCGCCCCCTCCACCGCACCCCTCCAACTTTCACCCTTGGTCTCCTCTGGACGAAGAGCTGGTGACACAGGGTCGCGTGCCCGCGGAGGCTGCTGGAATCCAAGGCTGCACGCGTGACCGTGACCGCGGCGGCGGCAGCGCCGACGAGGAAGGGGGAGGGGGCGCTCCCTAGCGCTCGGGATTATTTTTGGCTCAGCTCGCTCTCTAACACACACACACACACACACACACGCACGGGTCCCCCCCCCCCCCGCGCTCGCTCTCACGCGCTTTCCTTTCCTTTGTTTATTTTCTTTCTGTTCCGTGTTTGGTCGGGCCATCTCGTCCCTTCTCTCTCGCCCTCCGGCTAAGGCGCTTCAGCGGGCCGCTCCCCGCATCACCCCGGGCCCGTCGCCGTCGCCGTCTCCCCGAGCGCGGGGTTTGAAGGTCACCTCCTTTCCAGTCCCCCTGCGAGCCGCGCCGCCCGCCCGCCACCTCCTCCTCCAGCTGGCGCCGGTGGCTCCGGCTGGCGCTGCTCACCAGCGCTGGTCGCGGCGGCCGCGGACGGACGGCGGGGTGACTCCAGCCGGGGTCCAGCGCAGGGTGGGGAAGCCCAAACTCACAGCCGAGGGGAATCCCAACCTCTCCGCTTCGCCCCAGCCCAGGCTGCACCTCGCGACGAGTGGGGCGCGGGGGCGCTCTGCCTACCCCCAGACCCACGCGTGCGCCTCCTGGGACACGAGGAGACACCAGCGAACCGCGCAGCTCTCCTCTGGAGGGGTGACAGCCGTGCGCCCCGCCCTAGGCATCCGGAGGAGCCCGAGAACTCCCAGCATCCAGTCCCCGCGGAGCCAGCAGAGCGCGCGCTCCGGAATCCCGGAAACCCTACGTTCCAGACCCGGTGGTCTTGGCCGCCAGGTCCCAGCGGCTATTTGGACCTTCGCGGGGGTGCCCAGTCGGGGGCGTCGGGGGCGCGGCTGACCTGTCCTCCAAGTTGCAGCCAGCCAGAGTGGGAGAAGCCAGCACCCCCTGATCCGCCGCCTCTGGCTCCTGCTGAGCGTGGCTCGGGGTGCAGAGAGCGCGGGGGATTTGGGGGACCAGGACCCAGGAGCAGGAGACTGCAGCCAACCGGGATCGCCGGGAGTTCTAGGTGAGTCCAGGTGGAGACTCTGAGCCTCCCACCCCCAATAACAACCCAAAGGGTCCCATGAAGGGAAAGCAGGGGTCCCTCAGAACTGGCCTCCTCCCAGTCTCAGTCGGGGCGCGCTGGAGTGGGAACTTTTGTGATGTGTGCAAAGCGATGTTGCCTCACGTTCCCCCAGGGGGCCCAACCGTGACCCTCTCCAGCATCCTGGCTTCCAGCAAGCACTACGCCCTTCCTTGCCCCGGGGCGCATCCCTTCCTGTGCTCAGGCTGCCCAGTCAGTCCTCCCTGCATGGGGGCAGGGGTCAGCCTCCCCCTGCTTGCGCACTTGGGCAGTCTCTCGGGTTGGCTGCAGGGGGCATTGGGTGCGCCTTGGGGTGCGTTGCTGGCCCCCACCCCTGTAGCCCTGTGGAGGTCTGAGGGAAGAGGCACCTCGCTGGCTCGAGAAAGGGTCTGGAAGTGCAGAAGCACTGTTGGGAGGCAAGGAAGAGGGGGCCGGTGGAGCACAGCAGCTGTGTTTATTGGAGCTGGGTCAAGGACCTTAGACGCCGCCTCAGACGCCAAAAGAAGAGACCAGCATGAAGACACAGCATTTGGGTGCTCGTTTGGGTGCTCGTTTGGGTGCTCTAGTCGCGCCCCCTTGAATACCTTAGGACACCTTACTGGGGGTGGGGGGAGCAAACTGAGATATGGGCGCAGGCATGGGTTGTCCCAGTCCATGGCAGTGTGATTCTCCAGGGATGGGGTGAAGGTACGACTGGCTAGGCACTGTTGCCCTCTGTCTATGTCTCCCTGTGGCCCAGCAGTTCACCTGTCCATGATGCTTTGGGAACCTCAGAGGCTCCAGCTTCAGGGGTCAGGTGTCATGAAGAGCCCAGCAGGGGTGCGCTCACCAAAGGGGAGGAAAACCTCAATGCCACCCTGCCCTGGAGCCACTAACTCTGTTTCTGCTGCCAGGGAGCAGAAGCCCAGGCTCCCCGTCTTCCCTGAGAGCAGCAGCCCAGGCAAACCTGCTTGTCCAGAAGATGCTCAACAGCTTGGGAATGCTCCTCAGGTGGTCTGGGAAACTGGCTCCCAATGAAGGGTCTTCTCTCTTGAACTTGGAAAGTGGGGGAGGTGTCTTGGAATGGCTTTGTGCTCACATGTAATGAATCATAGCTTGGATTTCCCTTCATATCACAATGACTATTTATTTATGTATTTACTTTGAAATCCTGATGTAAGGAGAGACCTGGCCTTGTTCACACCAGTTGAGCAGGTGCTGCAGCCTGTGGTTCCTCCACTGTCCCCCGTTCCTGCCCCACTCCACCCACCTCCCTCCTACCATTTACCTTTGTTACTAAAAGAGAGAAAGGGAAGGGGGGGGCAGATCCTTTCACTTTTAAGTGACCACAGAGGCCCTGGCTAGAGAGCAGATTTATTTTTGGCCTCGTTTTATTTTATTTTAGTTTTCTTCTTTGCAATTCAGAGTTAAAAGATTGGTCACCTGTGAAAGGCAAAGGTGCCAGTAATAGCTATGCTGGGGACAATGAGGCCGTCTGTAAGGCTTGCTTTGTTTTGAATTGTTCTGTGAAGGCCTGGTCTACAAGGATCCCATGGGTCTCCCCTAAGTCAGCTTATGAGTTGTGTTAGGATAAAACGGGTATCCTCTCACAGTTGTGGAGGGTCCAGAAAGCACAGCACTGTAGCCTGGAAGAGAAGAAGGCTTCCAGCTCTGTTTCCTGCTTGCTGTGTGACCTTGGGCGAGTTATTGAACCTCTCTGTTCCTCTCTGGGTTCACCTGTGCAGTGAGAGTTTTCGTAACAGCTTTGTCCTTTGGAGATTGGGGTGGGAGCTAACAAAAACAGGGAGAACCTATAGCAGGGCCTATCTATGGCAAGCCCCTGGATTATTTATGTTCATTTTCTTTCTTTCAAATAGATTGCTCTCCTTTTGAGCTTCATGACATCCGGTGAGATCTGTGAGGCAAGTAGCTTGTCATGTACGCTTGCATTTCTCTTTAAGTGACACATGGAAACTTACAGCAGATTACAAAGAGCAGCTGCTAGGGGGAAGAAACCCCAAGCTATCCAAGCCACAGATGCATGACCTCTTCTGCTCAGGATTAGGGACAGCTGTCCGCTGGCTGGGTCACGGGTTGATGGCTCTGACCTGTGGTCCTTGACAAGCCCCAGGAACCTGAAGTCCAGTCTTGCAGCAGGCGTGCGATCTGCTCCTCGGATCTGCTCTGACGGAAGGCGTTCAGCTCCTTGGCCTCCTGGGAGGGAAGCACAGCCCGTGTAAATCCTTTTTAATTGGAAACTTGCTCCTCTGGTACAGGGAATATTTTGAAAATGCGGGAATTAGATAATATTAGAGGTGGCTCTCGGTGGCACTTATCCTGTGACTCACGCACATCACCATGACTGGGTTGCAGTACAAAATTTGGTGACAGTATTTAACTGCATCCACATGATCATGGTCATTCTTCATGCATCAAAGAGCTTTCACAGTTGAATGTTTTATTTGATTGTGGTGAGAACACAACCTGAAATGGACTGCTGTACAGGTTTTTCTTTTGTTTTGGAGGGGAGTGGGTGGAGGAGTACTGAGGATTGAACCCAAGAACCCGGGCCATGCAAGGCAAGTACTCCCATTGCTAAGCCTGACCAGAGAGGGGCCTCCATCACTGAGCCATACTCCCAGCTCTTCACTGGTCGATTCTAGGCAGGCACTTTACTGCTGAGCCACATTCTGGTGGGTTCTAGGCAGGTCCTCTAGCACCGAGCCACAGCCCCTGCTCCCCCTCACTGAGGAGTTCCAGGCAAGCCTCTAACACTGAGTCACGCCCCTCACTGGTGGAGGCTGTGCACTGCTGAGTTCAGCACACAGTGCTGCAGGCTCTAGGAGGGCCTCAAGCAGGTCCTCTCACCTCCACTGACTTCTGGGCGACATCCAGAACATGCCCTGTAAGGGCAGAAGGATGCCTGCCAGAGTTTAGAGACGGAGATTTGTTAATCAGCAGACATAAAGCTTGCATGATCATCCTGTCCTTCTAGTCACTGTGTGGCTCCTGAGTTTTCTGCTCCAGACCAAGCAGAAGGGGGCTCCAGCCCTCACTTCTCTTCATAGTAATTGATGCCACTTCCTTTACTTCTGTCTCTAAGTTTTGAGTACACATCTTCTAGACTGTCTCATTGATACTTTTGATGAATGACTTTTAAATAGGCTGGTACTTTTCAGCTCAAGCCCTCCAAGCCATTATATTTGATCAAAGCCCTTGCATATCTATTTTTTTTTAAATCCAGAAAGCTGGGTCTACCTGTATATGTCTGACATCTCCCCTTTCCAATGTTATTTACATGCTTTAAGATCTTGGGTGCAGCAATGAACACATTCCAAGAAGGAAGCCGTATTTGACACTGAAGACACTTTGGGGACACAGCAATTTTCCAGTGGCATGACAGGAGACTACTGAAATCTGAGAAACTTGCTCTGAAGGACACAGGGTGGTTTGGCCTGTCTTTGCCCAGGACAAGTGCTACCCAGTGACCATGATGTCCAATTTAATACTGGCCCAGCTTATTCTGCTAAAATTACCCAGCTTATCTGTCAAGTTGATGTTTATCCATATTGTTATGCCAAAGACTTCAAACATGGAGATGTTTTAAGAAGCCACAAAAGCTCTCCCAGTGCCTACCTCTGTTATTTAAAATATCACCTCAGGGCACATAAATATTAAAACTTTAATTAAAGAATCAATCAGTGATGGAGTTTGAGAATGAGGGGACACAGCACTTAGAACTGATGTCAGCAGGGAACGCAGATGAGGTTGTGGATCTGGGAGTCATTATAAAAGGAGCATGGGAGGTCATAGGAGAGACAGCCGTCACCATATTTTGTGTCTGTGGTCACTCTGAACACCACCCTTATCACTAGTTTGCCATTGGTCACTGGACACAAAGATAGAAGTGGATGTGGCCTGCTCTCCTACAGCAGGTATGTCTGCCTCAGGGCCACAAGTGGGTCGCCAACACACGTGCTTGTTCAGACCTGCATCACATTAGACCCGAAATCCTTGGACAATGCAGGTGAGGATATGGCTTTTGGGGAGTTGCTGTTTTTGTGGGGAAAGCACACAATGTGCAGGACATGGACACACATTTCTGGGAGGCTAGTGATAAAGGTTGTACAAGCTACTGTGTGATCATGTGATAGGGACTTGCCGTGTGTGTGTGTGTGGGGGGGTGGATAATTTCCAAAGAGGAGAGATGTGAGCTGAGTCCTAAGTGCAAAGAAGAAACATAGTGGCCAAGCCTCATCTCCATCCGCTGAGAATTCAGTGAGTACCAACTGTATACCAGACACAATTCAAAGCGCACAATGACTGATACATGCATCCACCTCAAAGCTGCCTGCACCAAGAGGTTTTCAGAAAGGAGGTGCCAAGCCGGGCGTGTTGGCACACGCCTTTAATCCCAGCACTCAGTAGGCAGAGGTAGGAGGCTTGCCATGAGTTCAAGGCCACCCTGAGACTACAGAGTTAATTCCAGATCAGCCTGAACCAGAGTGAGACCCTACCTCGAAAAACCAAAAAAGAAAGAAAGAAAGAAGGGGCCAGAATGACAGTAACAATCACAAGAATGAAGAAGTTGGGTTACCTCGGCCCCTGAGCCCTGCTGAGGAGTCTGCATATTATAGCAGTGGAAAGCATGTTGAAGGCTTTAAGCAGAAAGCAGGCTTTGATATATGTATGACATAAGCATTGGGAAGACAGTGCTTTCCTTTATTTTTTATTTTTAGAGATGTGTAAAAATGTAAGCATGGCTTGGTTGTGGTGGTACATGCCTTTAATCTCAGAACTCAGGAGGCTGGGGTAGGAGGATCTCCATGAGTTAAAGGCAGCCTGGTCTACAGAATGAGTTTCAGTTCAGCCTTGGCTAGAGTGAGACTCTGCCTCAAAAATAAGGAAGTTGGAATGTATTTAGACTGTGGGTCCATGCACCTGGGAAGGCAAGACTGAGATGTCCAAGAACTTAGATTTTATCTCTTTACTTCCTCTGGTAGCCAGCTTCTTCCAGTCAAGAACAGAGTATGCACCTGAGGCTGGGAAATAAGTCAGTGATGGAGCACTTGCTCAGCATGTGTGAGGCCTCTGGATCTATCCCCAGCATGAAGACAGAAAGTCTGAGCGGCAGAAGAAAGAGAGAAGACAAGGGGGGGGGGGGCTTATAGGAACAAAGAACCCCACTTCCAAGTCATGATCATGATGTGGGGGTAGCTGGGTGCACACAGCTGCTCCTCTCCTACTTAGTTGGCCATTCTTTGGAACTTCCAGAGAAGCACACAAATCCTTTCTGCCCTTGGCTGACATCTCCTGGTGAGTTCCCTGAGGACAGTGGTCCAGAAGTTCCCCTTCATCACCAGCCCTGGGCAGGCTTGGTGCACATTTTTCCCATTGGCTGACCAGGGCAGGGTGATGCCGATCTTTGCAGCAGGTGGTGGTCGCGCAGGAGAGAGCTCCGTGCAGATGAAGGTATCCGTTGACTTGGAGTGTGGAGTAGGCTTGGACACAGCTCTTGATGTTGAAACAACTCACTTCACCTCCCCCATTCACCCTAGAACTTGTCTCTGCCGCCCTGGGGCTCAGTAACTGTCTACTACCTGCTATGAGGGTATAGTTCCCTTCTCATTGCTGGCACAAAACACCTGACAAAAAGCAGCTCATGGGAGGAAAGAAATTATGTTGGCTTACAGCTCCATAATAGCAGGGGAAAGTTATGGCATGAGCAGAGGCTGGACATCACCTCCACCCCAGCAGGTAGAAAAAAAAAAAAAAAAACAGCAGGAGAGGGAGCCACATCCTGGCAAGGGGAAACTGGCTTTTACACCCTGAAGCCCCCCCCCCCTTGACAACACATCTCCTCCAGCAAGGCTCCACCACCGAAACTGCTGTCAGCTGGGGATCACGCACTCAGAACATGCGAGTTTTTGGGACCCACCTAATTCAGTCCACCATAGACAATAAACACAGGCTCCCCTGGTTGGTGCTTCCCATAAGGCACAGGCTTTGCTGGACACACTACTCACGTGACTGTGTCGTGTGGGGGTTCACATCCCCTGTCCTTCCGGGTCACCTCACACCCGTTCTAGCTTTCCACCAGGCTATAGTCCAGCTCTCCCTGGTTTGCCATGTCTCTTTCCTCACAGTCAGCCTGTGGACACTTTGCAGTGACTCTCGTGAGGATCTGTTTCATCCTGCCCTGTCAGATGGTCAGCCCTGGGTGGGCTGAGCTCACACCTGGTCAGAGACCACTGTTTCCCAGGCATCTCACAAGGTGCATGGTACCACGTTCTGAGATGTTCCAGAAGGAAGTAATGAGTTATTCTTCTCATGGTTCTGTCCCCCTTTGAGGTCAATCTCTTTTGAATCCATGTTTTTGAGACAGTCAGGTGTGGATGAGATTGAAGAAATGTGTTCAGTTTTACATACCAGGCAGGTACATGATACACTCAGGAGTTTGAAGCAGATGGTGCTCATCCCATAAAGGTAATAATACCCATCCATGCAAGTGGCTTCTTGCTGTCTGCTTAAGTCACAGGGAGGCAGGTGGCAGTGTGGTGCAGTGGCTAGAGAGTCATGCTGCTTGGTTTGAGTTACGCTGAGAAGTGACACTGGGTGTTCCATGGTCATCGAAGAGAAACTGACACTTGATTCTTTCGTCCTCAGCATCTCCCTAGGTTTCTGCTCTGAGTCTGATGTTGCCAGAGGGGCTGGGCCACCCACGTGTTTGTGGCTGGAGAAGCTCACAGACCACTCCGCTCTCTGGGTCATCAGCAGTGGTCTCTGCACTTCTTCTGAGAGCCCAGTGCAATTTGTACCCCATGGGCACTGATCGATGAGGGCCGTCACCTCATTCTTGTGAAGGCTCTCTTTTCCTCACAGTGTCCCTGTCTCTTTCCTGGGGACTTCAGAAGACAGGATGTCAGAGCTGCTGCTGTGAGCTCAGCCCTCAGCCTCATTCGTGTGTGCATTAGAACCCTAACAGGCAGAGGTCCTAAGTTGGACATCTTCCTTCTACCCTACGGCCTCACGAGTCTGTGATCTGCTTTCAGAGGAAACCTTTCTTGCACCCATGTCACAAATGTGGGGACTTAGGCTGAGATAGCTTGCAACTCCATCAGCCCACTTCAGGCCTCCCTTTTCCCCCAAAAGGCAGCACTTCATGTCTGAAGCGAGGAGGCGGGGCTGAGCAATGGTTATCATCCCAGAGCCATGGGTCTCCCATTCAGCCCCGGCACATTCCGGCCCCATGACCTCTGGCTTTCCTTGACTCCTTTGAGCCTCAATCTGTCCCTTAAAGATATGATTCCTACAATGCAGGACAACTCCTAAAATCATTTTAGCAATAGTGGCCAGCACAGAGTGCACGGCCCACGTGTGTCTCGGCAGAGGGGCGCGCCACCGTCACGATGGTTGTCATCATCTCTTAGGAAAGATAGAATCCCAGTGACAACCATTCCTGCCAGAATTTCCACCTCTTCAGACACAGTCTCAGCCCATCACATGAGACCCTCCATTTCCCTGTGGCTGCAACTGGGCTGATGGATGGAGGGCGAGGAGAGCCCAGCGTGCCGCCCATGCTGGAGGAGGAAGCTCACAGATTTGCGTCTCTCTGAGACGTTCTGCCTGCTGAGGTTGCTGACAGCGGCCATATGCACCAGCTCTGATTGATGGGTGAGGAGACGCTAATTTATTAGACTCGTTATGAAAAGTTGAAAGAACAGGGTGTGGAGAAAGCTGACTCGGCATCTGTAGCCCCGTCCACACCCGAGAGAGGCAGCTGGGTGTACCTTTCCCCTTGGAACAAGCCAACAAGCCCGTCTTGATTCTGGGGCCGTCCCCTGTTATTCTTTCAAGTTTATCTTTCTGTATGTGTGTTTATGTGTGTGTGCGCAGGTGTGTATTGAAGACAGGATAACCTCAGGTGTCCTCACTCTTAACGCACTGCCCACCTTTTTTTTTTTCTTTTTTTGAGACAGAATCATCCACCTTTTTTTGAGACAGAATTGGTCACCAGCCTGAGCTCCCCAGTTGGGCAAGGCTGGCTGTCAGGTGAGCCCCGGGGATCCTGTCCCTGCCTCTGCAGTGCTGGGATACCCATCACCACGCCCATGGGTACTGAGTGCTTTACCAACAGAGCCATCTCTGCAGCCCGAGAAAAGACCCTGGGCTCATGGCCGCGGCATTACACACACCGTGTTCCTTTAGCAGCATCAGAAATCAGGTCTGGCTCAGGCTGCTGCTGAGGCAAAGGCTGAGAGTGAAGGAGAGGCAGCGTGTGTGCCTTACCCGGGGAGAGGACACATTCGTGTGCAGAGATTCCAGGATGTGACCAACACCTCTGTCTGGGAGCATTAGGCTCATGGGACATGGTGAGTCACTGCGTGCAAGAGAGAGAGGCCGGAGGGTCACCTCTCCGAGGCCTTGGCCACACAAGTGAGTTCCAGGCCAGTCAGCCTGAGTGACTTAGTGAGACACTTCCTGGGAGCGTTTCTGGCTTCTGGTTTGGGGACATGAGTCTGAATTACATATAGCAGGTGGGTGAATAAGAAGAAAGCATTGTCATTCAATGTTCTGGCACATTGACCCAGGCTAATGGAGTTATTTTGGGCTCAGAAAAAAAAAAAATTTCAAAGCTTCAAAAAGACAGCAAAACTGTGTGGAAGCAAAGCTGAGGGAGGTCACAGGCTTTGGAGACAAAAAGTGAGGATTCTGCTACTCCATAGCTGTGTGGCCTTGGACAAGTTACCACAACTCTCTGAGCCTCTGGTTCCAAGCCTATTAAAGATGGATGGATCTGTCTGTTGCTTCAATGATGGATGTGCTAGAGGCGGATAGGTCCAATGGCCCCCACAACCATTCCATACTAACCTCTCCATGTCCATTTCTTTCTTTCTTTCTTTTCTATTTATTTATTTGAGAGTGACAGACAGAGAGAGAAAGAGGCAGATATATATAGAGAGAGAATGGGTGCGCCAGGGCCTCCAGCCACTGCAAACGAACTCCAGACGTGTGCGCCCCCTTGTGCATTAGGCTAATGTGGGTCCTGGGGAATCGAGCCTTGAACCGGGGTCCTTAGGCTTCACAGGCAAGCACTTAACCACTAAGCCATCTCTCCAGCCTCCATGTCTGCTTCTTTATGCTGGGACATTCAGATAGGGGCTTCCCCGAGACTGATGGGCAAGTTCCACGAATAGACTATCTGTGGTTCTTAGAATTAGCTTATTTCCCAGTGAAAGTCACCCACATTTGAGTTCGTCTGTGTGAGCTTGAACCCACCGCCACAGACCATGAGGACGGGAGTCAGCTGCTGGCCACACTGGCCTTTACTGCTGCTGCAGTCGCTAACGAGAAACGTTCAAGAAAGCCATGGCACCCCGGATCAAAACAACTAGATATCACATTTATCCACACTGGAAGCCTGGGCCACTTAGAGTCAGGTGTGGGGGACCACGAGAGCCAGTGTCACACGCAGAGGGAAGAGAAACAAAACGTTATTGAAGTGTGGCCTGGGGAGCCCCGAGAGACAGGCGAGCGAAGCCATCACTTCCCGCTCACGGGCCCCATGACGGTCAATGACAGTGCTGGCGAGGGCTGTGCTGGCCAGTGCAGAGGAAGCTGCCGTCAGCCTCAGACACTTCGTCCTTTCTCGAGCGAGCCTCTTGTTAGTATTTACATCGGCCGCTTTGAGTGGAGGAGTCGAGCCTGCTCCCTTTTCACAAAGCCTGCTGGGCAGCTCAGGCTGGTTCCGCGGTCCAGCCTGGACAAGATTCGATGGCACAAGTTTTGTACACTCAGCTGACTGCTGACTCCATTCACAGCCTTGCTTTTGCCCTAACCTGCACCCTTTGTTGCAACTTAGGCTACTATGTAGTTCATTAAAGTATCTCTGGAAGTGAATGTGCAGCGATGTGTCAGTGGAAAGTAAAAGGGGCATTTTCATTGAAGGCTCCTAAAGCACCACAGCCCCCAGAAAACCGGGCACAGGGCAGTACTTGAGGTTTCCGGCTCGATCTGGAATAGAGGACTGCGGGTGTGGCTTCCCAGAGGGCGGCCGACATGCTTCTCGCCTTTCACCCACTCTTTCCTGGAGCACTCTTTGTGCTGTGTGGGCTTCTTTTACTGGGCCGGTTCTCGCCTTTCTCACGTGTTCAGCAAACTTTTGTTGTTGTTGTTGTTGTTTGAGGTAATATCTTGCTCAAGTCTAGGCTGACCCCAAATTCACTCTGTAGTCTCAGAGTGGCCTCAAACTCACTGAGATCCTCCTATCTCTGCCTCCCAAGTGCTGGGATTAAAGGCGTGTGTCACCATGCCTGGATTTTGGCAAACGTTTTGAACCTACACTCTTGACAGATGTTGAGACGGGCTCTGGGGACACTGTCATAGGAGGGGAGATGGCGCCAGGACTCACGTTGTCTGGAGAAATTTATGATCCAGTAGGGGAGGTCTAAAAAGAGCCAGGAAAAAAAGGCAGTCACGGTACTACCTGTAGGATGCGTAACTAGTGCATGCAAGGTGGGGGCATTCGCGTAACAGAGGGAGCAGACCACCGTATGAAGAAGGAAGGTCAGGGAAGGATCTCATATACGGGGCACGTCGAGACTCAACCCATAGACGAAGGGCCAGGCTGCGCCCAGAGGCCAGGGAGCGGAAAGGCGGTCAGCGAGCCTTGGCAGAGCCAGAGGGCCAGGGAAGAGATGAGCCAGGAGGCTGGTGGGGGCAGAACATCCAGCCCCGTGCTGGAGACCCACAGGTTACCTTCTAAGACGGGCGCCGTGTTCACATACAGTTACTTGCCACCGACAGGAAGGCTGAGGAGAGAACTGGCAGAAGACGTGTGAGGATGTGTGTGCGTGCGGGTGACCACATGCATGAGTGTGTCCACGTGTGCGTGCCTCATCTACATGAGCTGCACACAGTACATACACATCTGTGTGCATGCATGTACAGACATGCATACACGTGCCCTTGCATGCATATACCTGTGTGCACGTATATATGTCTTACATGAAAGCAAAAGGGAGCAGGGACAGCGCCATGCTGAGTGGCTGAGAGCCGTATGCCCATGGGAATAGGAGGCCATGTGGCTAGACCACGTGGCTCATAACATGGCCTCAGTGCGGCGCGGGTGCCCTTGGGCGTCCCTCTAGACCACTCGTCTTGCGTCTGTCTGGTACTTTGGGTAAAGTAGAAGCAGAGGCCATGGGCATCAGGGACGCGGCTCCATCACGCCGCAGCCCGCACAGTGAATCCTCTCTCGTCCAGCCGCCCTGTTGCTGTCTCCTCGTTAGCTTTGTGTCACTGTCAGCAATTTTTACAACACTCTGGGAAGTGCTTCTGGGGGCAGTCTCAGTTTGAAGTGTGTTCAGAGGGTGTTCTTAATACCAGAAGACTTCTCTGCCCCATTCCTCACAGGAGCCTCTGAGGCACCCCCCCCCCCCACTTCTGCTCTGCAGTGACCTGTACCTAGGGACTTCTCCTTCATGAGGACAGAGCAGGCTCCTCCTTCCCCTCCCTGTCAGTCTCCTTGTCCTCATTCTAGTGCCTGGAGGTGCTTGTCACCCATGCCCTTAGCTGGCCCCCTCTGCATACACTCATTGACGGGGTCTCACAGAAAGAAGCCAAGAGCCGGGTGTGGGCCTGTCACCCCAGCTACTTATGAGGGTGGGGCAGGAAGATCACAAGTTGAATGCCCAGCCTGGGCAACTGAGTGATAACCTATCTCAAAATATAAAGCAAAAAGAGGATTTAGGAACTGTCTCCGTGGTAAAACTCCTGCCTAACATGCATGAGGCCCTGGATCACAATAAAAGAAAATCATAAGTGAAGGTTAGGGGAGGCAGCTCTCTGGATTGAATTTGCCTCTAGCCTGGCCTGTTGGCTTAATAAGTAAGCATGGCTCATTCATTCATCAGAGCTTAGGTTTGCAGGGAGGGGGAGGAAGAGCCTGCTGCAGGCCCTTGAGCTCACATCCCCTGATGATCTTCTTTCTATACAATTTCATGCACATGCTTAGGAAATACTTATTTCAGCAGGTCACACATATGTGCAGGGGAATGGAACACACTTTCTGTTTATGACATGCCAGCAGATGTCACTGTGGCCATTTGATACATACATGTACATATATATTCCTGTTAATTTGTTTAAAGTAAAATTATGTTCAGTAGCCAAGAGATACATGTATATCCTCCTACAGCCATAAACGAAGATTTTTTTTTTTTTTTTTTAGATTTTGAGAGACTAGCTATACTCTCATTTATCACTTTCTGACTTGTCTAACTATATGATATAATTTTGTCTTTTCCTGCTTTTTCCAGAATGGTGGCTTAAACATTGAAGGTACAGGGTAGGTTTCTTTTTCCTTTTTCTTTCTCTCCACCCATCTCCTGTCCTCCCTAAGCCATTGTTTG
Source organism: Jaculus jaculus (assembly GCF_020740685.1). Lineage (NCBI taxonomy): Eukaryota > Metazoa > Chordata > Mammalia > Rodentia > Dipodidae > Jaculus > Jaculus jaculus. The sequence goes on from NC_059112.1 coordinate 105,809,895, forward strand.
AAAACTAATAATAGCCTAGTTTCCAGCTCAGCTCCTGAGAAGTGGCTGGCTCTGCTAATTGACAAGTCTCTTGGTTTGGGAGCTGGGGTGGAAGTAAGGGTGGAGAAGGGTGGGTGGAGCCTTGCCCTGTGTCCTCTGAGCTCCCAGGAGACCCTCCTGCCACCTTCCCTGTCACAGGAGCAGAATAAACCACAAGCCACAGTCGGCTCTTAGTTGGACATTATTTGGATTAAACACTGGGAACAATTGTGCAGAGAAAGATACTTCACCTAAGGCAATTTTGAATGATTCATTTTAAGCAGGGGTAATTTGGCAGTATTTGCCAAAGTCAAGTGCACAAGCAGGGAGTGATGTACTTAAAGGGCGCATGTGATGTTGGTTTTTGTTTATTAAATGGCAGAGATTAAAATGGCACAGTTCTCAAAAACTGTGAGGAGAGGCTGAGGAAAATAACCTTCCCTTTGCCTCGCCTCTCTGCTCACCCAAGATGGCTAATAATCATAGCTCGTGGATCCTTGAGCCCATACAGTTTGCTCCCACACACACTTGCAGAGATTGACCCTACTGGGTGTGGTGGCACATGCTTATAATCCCAGCACTCTTGAGGCTGAGGCAGGAGGATCAAGACTTTGAGGACAGCCTGACTACATGGTAGAGTGTGTCAAAAATAGAGACGGGGAGATGGGCTGGAGATATGGCTTAGCAGTTAAGGCATTTGCTTGCAGAGACAAAAGACCCAGGTTCAATTCCCCAGGACCCACATTGACCAGATACACAAGGGAGTGCATGCGTCTGGGAGTTTGTTTGCAGTGGCTGGAGGCCCTGACACAACCATTATCTCTCACTCTCTCTCCCTCTTTCTCTGTCAAACAAATAAATAAATAAATATATATAAAAGATTTTTAAAAATAGAGGGGGGAGATATCACAAAATAGTATTGAATATACCTGGTTCTACTCTTCATTGCTTTTTAAAAATATTTTTATTGATAACTTCCATAATTATAAACAATATCCCATGGTAATTCCCTTCCTCCCCCCCCCACTTTCCTCTTTGAAACTCCACTCTCCATCATATCCCCTCCCCCTTTCAATCAGTCTCTCTTTTATTTTGATGTCATGATCTTTTCCTCCGATTATGATGGTCTTGTGTAGGTAGTGTCAGGCACTGTGAGGTCATGGATATCCAGGCCATCTTGTGTCTGGAGGAGACTGTTGTAAGGAGTCTTATCTTTCCTTTGGCTCTTACATTCTTTCTGCCACTTCTTCCACAATGGAACCTGAGCCAGGGAAGGTGTGATTGAGATATTTCAGTGCTGAGCACTCCTCTGTCACTTCTTCTCAGCACCATGATACCTTCTGAGTCATCCAAAGATTACTGCCCTCTGAAAAGAGAAGGTTCTTTGATTAAAAGTTAAGTAGCCTTAATATATGGGTATGGACATTAAGAAAAGTGTTTACTGGGCAGCTTGGTGAGCATAGCATATACTTTGAACCAGACAGCAGCAGATGTTACACTCCTAGGGCTCATGACTACCCTGTTGTAGGTTTTCAGTATCAGGGATATGTTCCCTCCCATGGAGCAGGCCTCCAGTCAAATTAGGGGGAGGTTGGTTTCCCCCATAGCAGACATGCCACTATTGCACCTATTGGCTCATTTGGCCTGGCTGGCCAAATATAAGACTTGCAGTGTCCACTGTTGGGTATCTTCACTGGTGATTTATCTCTCTCCCATTGAACTGAATGCAGCATAGCTTCTTTCAGCTTTCTGTCAGCTGGTCTATATGGAACAGCTCCGTTCTAGCAGGGTTTCTCAGTGGCCTTGCAGCCCAAGTATGTGGAGTCTTCAGCAACAGGGTCTTACCACCTATTCCTGGTGGGAGACCAAGGGCCTCAGCAATGGCCTGTAATGCTTGAGGGGCATGAGGGGCCTCTCTGGCCAACAACTCAACTCACTGGAAGGTATCCAATCTCTGGCACTGAAAATTTTCTAGTAACAATCTATGGCTCCTGTGTGTTCCATTGTCCAACAAAGTAGGTTTCTGTATGACTTATTTATATCCTCTTAGATTTTTATTAACCCTACCACCACCTTTTCCTAACTCAGTCTCTTCCCCTGACCTCACTTAGACCTTTTCACCCCCACTAATCTAGTCTCATACTTACATATATACTTGATTGCTGAATATGTAAGGTCTTATGTTCTTTCTATTGTTTTACCATCAAAATCTAGCACGCAGGCGGGAGAGATGGTTTAGTGGTTAAGCACTTGCCTGTGAAGCCTAAGAACCCCGGTTCGAGGCTCGGTTCCCCAGGACCCACGTTAGCCAGATGCACAAGGGGGCTCACGCATCTGGAGTTCATTTGCAGTGGCTGGAGGCCCTGGCACGCCCATTCTCTCTCTCTCTCTCTCTCTCTCTCTGCCTCTTTCTCTCTCTGTCTGTTGCTCTCAAATAAATAAATAAAAATAAACAAAAAAAATTTTAAAAAAATGTGGCACGTGCCATCCCTGACCCTCCCTGCTTCCTGAGTCCAGCGCTAGCAGGAATTCCTGTCACTGATGTTGCTGTGCCAAAGGTGGCGCGCCTCCATGCTGCCCTGCTGCATCTGACGCTTGGCGGCAGGAGCTTTTCCAGTGACAAGTTCTGTTGTCAACTTGATCAGATCAGGAATCAAGAATAAGACCTGCCTTCTGGGCAAGTCTGCGAGGGTGTTTTCAGGAAGGACCGATGGAGGGGAGGAAGATCAGAGTGGGCAGCCCTTCTGGACTGTATATTAAGAAACTCTCAGAGACGCAGAGCCTTTTGCCCAGCTGCCTGTGCTGTTGGCTGGTATGTGCACTGACCCCGTTGCCGTCATGCTCCGTGGACATCAGAACCCGGCTCCATCAGCCTTCCAGTGTGGACTGAAGACCAGCGGCTCTCCAGGGTGTATCCAGGCCTCCAGCTCCAGATGGGCACCACCGAGTCATCCAGCCTTGTGGACTGAGCAGCTAATAGATTCTCTGACTTTCCTGCCTGCAGATAACCATTGCTGAACTGCCAAGCCTGTGCCCTCCAAGCTAGTCTTAAAAGTTCCCTTTATCACACATATACAACCTGTCATTTCTGCTCATCTACAGACCCCTGACTAGTATAGTGGGGAATGCATTTAGAATAAGACAAATCCGCATGCTCGTTTGGGTTCTGACTGGGCCACTAAGGCACAGGGCCTGGGCCACTAGGCCTTCTTTTGTTTTTTAAATATCTTTATTTATTTATTTGACAGAGAAAGACAGAATGGGTGTGCCAGAGCTTCCAGCCACTGCAAATGAACTCCAGACGCTTGCGCTCCCTTGTGCATTTGGCTAACGTGGGTCCTGGGGAATCGAACCTGGGTCCTTTTGGCTTTGCAGGCAAATGCCTTAACCACTAAGCCATCCCTCCAGCCCAGCCTTCTTTACTACGTTATGGAATATGGAAACTGGAATATGTTGCTACTTTTGGCCCTGCTATTTTCATGCTAACTCTTCCCATCTGCCAAAGACTTTGCAAAAAGCTGGAGTTCCATTTGGATATCATTGTCCCTCAGATCACCTGTACAGAGCTGGGGTGAGGGACGAGACTGCTCTATAGCTTTACTGAAGGCTAGGCGAGGATGCCCACTGCGGGTCCCCAAACCGATCTCCAGACAGTCTGCTATGTGCCTTGTTTAAGCAGCGGAGTTCAGGAGATTGACCTTAACCCATTTGCATAATTGATGTTTTGGGTTGATCAGTGTATGCTGTGGGGGCCACCCAGCACAAGCAGCGTCCCTGGCTTCTACCCTCTAGATGCCAGTATCACCACCTTCCTGCAGTGTGACAAGCAATGGCCCTTGCAGGCATACCTCTGAGGGACCTAGGGAAGGGCTGCCTGATTGGAGACCACTGGCTCAAGCAGAGAGCAATGTGTCCTTAGCACACATTTGCAAATGCCAGAAACATGGATTTGAAGAGACATGTGGTGGTGACTGATGTCAGGGCACCCTCCATTCATCTGTCCCAGTTGAGGGACACTCACGGGGTCCCTGCCCCAGGGTGGAACAGATGGGCCAGCCTTGCCACAGACGCTCATCCAGAGGGCACCCACAGGATGCCGCACAAGCCACGTTCATTCACGCTCCACTCAGTCCCAACAACATCCCCCAGCATGACTTTGTCTTTGAAAGTACAGTGTAGAAGCACCCGTGAAGAACTGCCTTATAAAAATAGACTCAGGGGGCATCACACTTTCCGTGGTGCCCAGCTCATAAAGCTTTTCTATTCCCATGTCTTCCTCAGTAGCACCTCACAGCTGCATGGCTTATGTGAGATGCAGAAGGTCTCCAGCCCCTTCCCATGGCAGACATTAATAATCAATCTCTTGCTGGCTCACCAGTGATGGCTCCTTAGAACCCTCCGTGTATCCCTTTGGGAGTCCACCATCCGCCAGTTGGAGTTACTGTGTGGAAAGCAATGCCTTTGCCTTGCTTATTACAGGGTGTTTTTCCATTGAGGATTCTACTTTTCAAAGAGGCAGGCTTATTGTAAACTATATTAGCTTCAGTTACTCTGAGAAATGTATTTGATAGATAGGAATAAATATCTATTCTTGAGGCACTGGAAATTAATGTCCTGTTTTATAATAATAATTGGGAGCCTGAGGAATGTGTTCGTGTCTCTGGCATTTTACATACTTTACATCTGCTGTCATTTTGCATATTACTGTTTTCACCATAGCCCTTCTTTCTCCCCTGCCCCCAAACTAATTCCTCCCTTTAAAGCTCCAGGAGGCACACAGTCAGGGAAACAAAATGGTCTGGATTCAGTGGGAGCCAGGATGAGCTTCCTCAGCAAAGGACATTCAGAGGCTGTGGGACTTGATGGAAACTGTGTCACATATCAGCATGGGGCATTCAAGGGAAGTTTAAAGAGAAGCTTGAAGTACGCCGCCCCCACCCCCAGGATGCAGAGCAAGCCTGATCTAGAGCAGCCTCAGGCCTCAGCTTCCCTGTGAAGGGAGTCCGAGCTTTAACTTCTGAAACCATAGTGGTGGTCAGGAGGCTCGTTGGAAGTGTATCCATGATGGCTGGGCAGATGGCTCAGTTTGTAAAGTTCTTGCCTTGTAAACACGAGGCCCTGAGTTTAGTCCCCAGAAACCATGTTTAAAAATGAGGAAGAGGAGGAGGAGGAGAAGAAAAAGAAGAAAGCTGGGCGTGATGGCACAGGCTTGTAATGTAACATGTAGGAGGTAGAGGCAGGAGGCAGGAGGATCAGAAGTTCAAAGTCATCTTGGGCTACATAGCTGACTTCAAAAACAGCTTGTGCCAATGAGATCCTGTCACAGATAAATAAATAAACAAACAAGTAAAGAAATAAACAAATAAATAAATAAACAAATAAATACAACTACTAGGGAGGATGAGAGATGAGGCAGGTTGATGCCTGATTCAAAGCTTATTTGGACTTTGGAGTGAGTTCAAGACCAGCCTGGGCACCTTAGTGAGACTCTGTCTCAAAATAAAAAAGTCAAAGAGGGCTGGGCATGTAGCCCAGTAGTAGAGCACTTTCTTAGCATGTAGGAGGTCCTAGATTGGATTCATCTCTGGGGGGAGAAAAAGAGAAGGATAGATACAAAGATAGATGATAGACAAATAGATAAATTTTGATTGATTCTTGAATTGTTATGACCACAAAGGAATTTAAGAACTTACGAGCTCAAGGAAAATGACTTTCATGTTACTTTACAATGCAAAAATATCCTGGTGTGGGGGGGTATCCAGGGAAAAGAGTATTTCAAACACACACACACACACACACACACACACACACACACACACACACAACCTGTTTTAACTTTCTCTGAGAGTCTACACAATTGGAAGGGACAATAAAGGCTCATAGACAGTTAACTGTATTTGAAAAGGTTGATGCCTGCCTCTGATTTAGCAGTGGTTATGTGGCATTTATTTGAAACAAAACCTCCTCATTGGTTAAGTTGCTTGTCTGCAAAGCCTAACAAGCTGGGTTCGATTCCCCAGTACCCACATAAAGCTGGTTGCACAAAGTGGTGCATGCATCTTGAGTTTGTTTGTAGTGGTTGGAGGGCCTGGTGTGCCCGCTCTCTCTCTTGGTCTCCCTCTGCTTGCAAGTAAATTAATACTTTTTTTACTTTATTTTATTTATTCAATAGAGTCAAAGACAGAATGGATGCATCAGGGCCTCCAGCCACTGCAAATGAATTCCAGCTGCATGCACCACCTTGTGCATCTGGCTTACATGGGTCTTGGATAATCAAACCAGGGTCCTTAGGTTTTGCAAGAAAATGCCTTGTCTGCTAAGCCATCCCTCCAGCCCTAAATACATACAACCCCCCCCCCAACCATATCATAGAATGTTCAACTGAGGAATGTGAACAACTTTGCTGGCAACATGAAATCAGAAAATCCTCCTCACAAAGTTCAGGAATGATAGCCATGTAGCTAGGGATTTGCAGGAGGATATTTGCAATGTTTGCTTATGGCCTTAGCAAACTTTTCTCATAGCCATGTTGAGTGTCAGTGATGCCAAGTCAGAATACTGCCTTTGGGATGTATTGGTCTTTTGTAAGTCATGAAAGAATCCATTTGTGGAAGGCATTTCAGTTGTGCATGACATGGATGAGAATCTTGGACTCTTGATTGAGCTAATGGCCCATCCTGAGGACATTCTGTGCCTACATAGTTCATTATCATACATAATTGCTCAGCAAGATTAGGGAGCCTGGACTAAGAGGTGTGTACACTTGGTCCCCATTCTAGACATGGCCTCATTTCTGTGTGTGCATTGTTGTATGTGTATGTATCATATGTGTGTATGGGCATGCGTAGAGGTCAGAGGACAGCCCCATGGTTTTGGCGCACTTCTCCCATCTTGTTTGAGACAGGGTTTTCTTTGCTGTTTGCCATTGTGAACAACAGACTAGCATGGCCTGTGAACTTCAGGATTCATCCAACTCTGACTTCCGTTGCTACAGGTACATTGAGGTTATAGGCACATCCAGTACTTGTGCCCGGCCTTGTGAGGCTTCTGGGGAGCTGAACTTCCGTCGTTAGGCTTGGGGCAACACTTCTAACCACTCCCGGGTCCCATATTCTCATTTTTAACTGTGTCTCTCCAGTCACCCTATTTTATAAGCATTCTCATAACCTCTCACTTATAAGTGTGTTGGACTCAAGCCTTTATTTAAGATGTACCTTACCATGGTCTTTGTATATGGCAGTATCTCCTACTTCCCAATTCTCTAACCATTGAATGAGATGCTCTCATCTTTGAAATTCTTTCTTGACCAACCTGTTTTGTTTATTTATTTTTGGTTATTTTTGGTTCTCTAAATTAAGGTATCACCCACACTGAGCTGGAACTCACTCTGTAGTCTCAGGTTGGCCTCAAACTCTGCAATAACCCTCCAACAGCTCTTCGTCCTCACTCTGCTTCCTGAGTGCTGGGGTTAAATCTGGGCACCAATATGCCCAGCAGACCAACCTTACTTTAAAGATATTTATTTGTAAGCAGAGGAGAGAGAGAGAGAGAGAGGGAGAAAGAGAGAGAGAGAGAGAGAGAGAGAGAGAGAGAGAGAGAGAGAGAGAGAGAGACAGAGAGACAGAGAGAGAAAGAAAGAGAGAGAGAGAATGAGCATACCAGGGCCTCTTGACCCTGCAGATGAACTCCAGACACATGTGCCGTTTCATGCATCTGGCTTTATGTGGGTCCTGGGGAACTGAACCCAGGCTGTCAGGCTTTGCACCCAAGTGCCTTTAACCACTGAGCACTCTCTCCAGCCTGACGAGCGTTGTTTTTTTTTTTTTTTTTTTTTTTTTTGAGAAGGGCTCGTTTCTCTACATCTTGTGCATTATAGTCAAAATACATATTTACGAGACATTTATTAGGAGTTTCATAGCCCAAGATCCATCCCTATGTGTTAGTGGGTATAAAACCCATGGCTCTGAACATTCACTGTTCCATGAACTACAACCCTACTATTTTTTGTTGTTGCTTTTTACTTGTTACTTTGATACATGGTCTTACAACGTTGCCAGGCTGGTCTTCAACTACCTGTGCAGTCCTGGCAGGCCTCACCCTTGGCACTCCTCCTTCCTCAGCCTCAGCCTCCCAAGTAGCTGGGAGGATAGGCTCCTGCCACCACCTGGCTCCAGTATTACTTTTTGGGGATTGTGAGGAGTTATAGTAGTAATACATGGTACATGGAGGGTGGTGTGTGTTCAAGTGTGTATGGGCGTGTGCACCCCACGGACATATGCATGGAGGCCAGGGGAGATGGTGGGGGCCCTCCTCTGCTGCGCCTCCCCATGTTTCTTTGAGACGGTCCTTTACTGAACCTTGAGCTGATATCTGGGGTCAGACTGGCTGAACAGTGAGCCCCACCAATTCTTCTGTTTCGGTTCCCCCAGGACTGGGGTTAGAAGTGAGCATGGCCATCCCCAGCTCCTTACATAGGTTCTAGAATTCGAAACCAGGCCCTCATGCTTTACTCTCATTCATGGAGCCATCTCCCCAGCTCAACACAACTTTGTCTCAAAAGCCAAATAGATAAAATTTATTAAACTGAAACCCAACTGGATTGCTGAGGGCTTTTTTTGTTGCCTGGGATGAACTCTGCAGAAGAGCAACCCAGAACTTGCCCACCTGGCAGTTCCAATGTGTTTTTAAATATATGGGGTTTGTTTGGGCGGCTTTCTGAGTGGCACCTTAGAGTTTTGGTGCCTCGGTTTCTGTACGTGGCAGTCAGACTCCACACCAGCTGAGGTCCCCAGCTCTGTTGTTGCCCAGGGTTTGAAGAAAGGAGAAGAAGGCAAATGGCAGCAAAGTTTTCACTTCCCACAGTCAGCTCCATCATGGAGTGGGAAGCAGAGACCAGATGGGCGGCTGGTTGAGATCAGTGGAGAGCCAGCTGGGATGCACAATGGGCATTTTCTCCTGCTGCCATCCCCCAGGAAGCCCAGGCCCGGTGAATGCTGGCTCTGGGCAGGACAAGAGACCCTCATGTCATGACCTGCGGCTGCCCTTCTGGACTCTGGCATAATTCATCCACCGTGGAATGGAAGTTGGAACAAAAGCTGAGGAGAAGCTCTTTCCTGCCTCCTGGGGAAAGAAAGAAAAAAAAGAAAGGAGAAGGGAGGAAAAGAGAGAGAGGGAAGGAGAAAAGAGAAGAAAGGAAAGGAAAGGAAAGGAAAGGAAAGGAAAGGAAAGGAAAGGAAAGGAAAGGAAAGGAAAGGAAAGGAAAGGAAAGGAAAGGAAGAAATCCTTCTGTCTCCCAGCACTGGCATTAAAGTTCCATGCCACCATGTCTGGCATTTTAACATGGGTTTAGGGGGTCCAAACTCAGGTCCTCATGCTTGTGCCGTGAGCACCACACCCAGTAAGCAACCCCTTCTAATACTGTCATTGATTTTTGGTGTTTTTTTTTGTTTGTTTGTTTGTTTGTTTTGAGTTAGGGTTTCATTCTAGTCCAGGCTGACCTGGAATTCACTGTGTAGTCTCAGGCTGGCCTTACGTTCATGGTGATCCTCCTACCTCTGCCTCCCAAGTGCTGGGATTAAAGTCATGTGCCACCACGCCTGGCTTTTGGTGTGCTTTTAATGTATTTTTTTTTAATTTTTTTCCCCTGCTTTGGCTAATGCATTTGTTACATGCTACTGTATAACAAGTGAAACTAGAGCCATTTTTGCAGCCCAGCAGAGGAGGCAGACATGCAGTTTCCATGGTCAGGATGTGGCCCGGTGGTTCTGATTCTGGCCTCGCAGCTGGCTTCAGGGGAGATACGGCTAAGGCTGAGAGGCCAGTTCAGTAGTCTGTGGTCAGACTTAGCCCCACCAACGGCTGTTTGTGAAATGTCTCAACGTATTTCCAAGTGCTCCTCTCTATAATGTTTAGAATTAAGGTTTTTTTTTTTGTTTTTTGTTTTTTGTTTTTTTTTCTGAGAGGAAGAGAGCAGAGGAGGGAAAGAGAGAGGAGAAGAGGAAGAGGAGGAGGAAAGGAGGAAGTCCCAATGACATTTTTAGGGTCCGTGTTTCTATTCTATTCACATGTGGCATTAGTGTGTGACCTGCTTGTTAAAACGAAGGAATGGGTTTAAGGCCATGCTCTTAATTTGCACAATGTCATTATTTCAAAATGCACATAAAATGTTTAATTGTAGTTTGTGTGTGTGTGTGTGTGTGTGTGTGTGTGTGTGTGTGTGAGAGTTGGTTGTGTGTGGAGGCGGAGGACAACCGTTGGTGGTGAGCAGCTTCCACCTCTTTTTGAGACAAGGTGTCTTCATTGTCCTGGAGATCAACAAGTATGCTAGACTGCCTAGCCAGAAAGTCCCCGGGATCCTCTGCCTCAGCTCTGAGATTACAGGCACACCCCATCACAATTAGAATTTGTTGCAACCATTTTTAAGTAGCAGTTCAGTGGCATTAGGGACATTCACATTTATACTGGGCAACTGTGGTGGTTTGATTCAGGTGTCCCCCATAAACTTAGGTATTCTGAATGCTAGGTTCCCAGATGATGGAGATTTGGGAATTAACGCCTCATGGAGGCAGTGTATTGTTGGGGGCGGGCTGAAGGGTGCTATAGCCAGTGTCCCCTTGCCAGTGTTTGGCACACTCTCCTGTTGCTGTTGTCCACTTTATGTTAACCAGGGGATGATGTCCACCCTCTGCTCATGCTTTCATTTTCCCCTGCCATGAAGGAACTTCCCCTCGAGTCTGTAAGCCAAAATAAACCCCCTTTTCCTCCCCAAAGCTGCTCTTGGTCCGGTGATTTCTACCAGCAATGTGAACCTGACTGCAGTAGCAACCATACCACCATTCATTTCCAGAACTTTCTTTCGTTTTGCCAAACCGATGCGAATGCATTATAAAGTGACGCTCCCTCTCCCTCCTTTGCCCAGCCTCTGGCAACCAGCCCTGTGCTGTCTTGATGACTTCAATGACATAATATGTTGTACGTGTGTCTGTGTACGCACCACATTTGCTTATCCATTCGTCTGTCGTGTGACGATTCTGGGCATTCTGACCAGGCATATTATGAAAATATTCTGGGAATATTTTCAGTGTCCTAAGAAGCTCCTGTGCTTCATGTCTTCTCCTCCTTCAGCGAAGTCCTTCCAACCACTTACCTTGGTGCTATTTTGCTCTTGCTAGGATGTTATCAGGTTGGCTGGACTCACACGGCTGCAGCCCCAGAGGCTTCATGACCCAGCTTCAGAGTTCTATGTAGTCATTTCTTCAATTTGTTAGAGGCAATCCCAGTTCACACCCGAGGGGAGCTTAGCTAAGCTCCCTCAAATGAAGGCGGGCCACCTATCAAAGGATTCACCGACACATTTCATTCACCACACTTTAAAATGCAAGGCTTAGGAACTCCGGCGCTTGGCAAAGTTCTCCTTTGAACTGAGCACTGTGTTGGTGTTTCACATTCATTATCCTCCAAGCCTCTCTCTACACCAAGAGCCAGAAAGCAGCTGTCACATCTGCTGGCTCCATTTAGCCGAGGAGCAGACTGCGACCCTGTAGGCCATGCGCTTTAGTAGTGAAAACCTGAATGTAAACTGAGTCCAGCCCGGAACCAAAGCCCACGTGGAGGTGACACCTTGCGCTTGGAGGGGAAAGTCTTCCTCCGTGGCACATTATCAGGGCACGGAGCTTAAGGTGACCACCAGGGGACACTTGTCCTGCAAAGGCACCTTTCTTTACTGGCTCAGTGTCCCCTTGCTGCTGTAACCACTTACTGCAAACTCAGTGGCTTAAGAAAACAGATCTACTTTGAAGTTTTGCATTTCAGAAGTCCACACAGGTCTCCCTGGGCTAAGCACTGGGTGGCAGCAGGGACACATTGTCTTCTGGTGGCCCTAGGAGGCAAGGCCTTTCCTCCTCTCAGAGGTGGCTGGAATTGCTCCGGAGATTGCTTCTTTCCTCATAGCCTGCAGATACTGCAGCTTCGCAGTCTCTTCCTTAGCCGCCTCCCTCTGGGCTCTCTTTTGTCCTCCACTGTTAAGGGCCTTGGGACTCTTTCGAGCTCATGTGGGTAATTTAGAATAATTGCTCTCTTTCTGATTCTTGCCATTGCTCAGGTTTACCTGGAATCCACTATGTAGCTCAGGCTGACCTCAAACTCCCATTCGTTCTGTTCTCTCGTCTCTGCCTCCCCAGTGCTGGGATTGTAAGTGACAGTCATCAAGCCCAGTTAAGCAGTCTTTTAAAGTTAGCTGCTTACCCATCGAATTCACCCGATAACTTCATTGGCAAATTTTACCCGTGTTCTCAGATAACACCAGGCTCTGATTAGGAAGAGGACATCCTGGGAAGAGTACTTTTCTGCCCCCCCCCCCTTCATCTCATGATGCATCTAAGGAAAGTGACCCTTGGGGAAGATACCCCTCCTACTCTGCTCCGCCTCCAGGGTGTGTTAAACTTATGGGCCTTTCTGGGTGGAGAGGGGATGGTGGGGCCCAGTGAAGGGTGAAACATTCGAGTGTTTATGTCTGGGTGTCTTCCCCTAGTAGCAGGGCGTGTCACTCAAATGCAGGTCACTGCTGACCCTCACTGAATAGCCACTGTCCTTCTGGGTCCCCCATGGTGGCCTGTCCTCCTGAGAAGTTTTGGGGTGGGCAGAAAAAGAACAATGTGGTTCAGTCTGGGTGGCTGTGTTTCACAGCCTGTGTGGTGCCCCTCCCCTTAGATGGGGACCGAGACTGCCAGTGGTAATTCACTCGAATTTTGAAAGCATGCCCCTTCATGGTCTATCAGATAATGTTCTTAGGAGCCCTGATTTCCAGGTAGGGTGTCGTGTGGTTTGCATACATAAACTTGACTTCCCACTGGGGGAGTCGTTGTATCTTCAGGAGGCCAGCTAAGAATGGACTCGAAGAAAATTCAGCATGTGTTCAGGGACAGTGCCCTGTGCTCAGGTATGCTGGTCTCTTTTGGGGCCAGCCCCCAGAGAACAATCCAGCCAGCTCTCTGTCAGGCCTGCCTGAGCCTGAGGGTGAAACGCACCTCAATATGCTATAAAAGGCCTCCTTCTTGGCTGTTCACATCTCTTCTCCAGAACCTAGGAGTCCCTGTGCATTAAAGCTTCCCACCATTCATATTTCATATTAATTAATTAATTTCAGAGAGAGAGATAGACAATGGACACACCAGGGCATCCAGCCACTGTAAATGAACTTCAGATGCATGCACCACTTTGTGCATCTGACTTTACCATGGTACTGGGGAAATCAAACCTGGGTCCTTAGGTTCTGTAGGGAAGCACCTTAACCGCTCAGCCATCTCTCCAGCCCCACCCCACATTTCAAAGGGAAGGTGTATATTTTTCATTTTATGACACTCTTATTATCTTTCAGCTGTCCTTTGGAGCCCCAGCCCTTTCTTAATGTCCTAGAAAAGCCCCTTCACATTTTCCTCTCACTCCTGTGATCATATTCTCACAGGGGCTCCAAGGTTCTGCTTCCACGTGGTTGGATGTCTCTGCTCCAGCCTGGCCCCTGGATTCATAATGTCTCCTAAATATATATAACTTATCCTCAGTCTGTTTATGTATTTCAAGTTTTTGCTAAACAGACAAAAGTGAGGTTCATAAGCTTTTCCTGAACTCCAAAGCCCCATATCACCATGATAAAGCTGGGCTGGAGAGATGGCTCCACCGTTAGGTGCTTGCCTACAGAACCTAATGACCCATGTTGGACTCCCCAGATCCCTTGTAAAGTCAGCCTCACATGCACGCATCTGAATTTGTTTGCAGTGGCTATGGTCCCGGGGTGCTGATATTTTCCTCTTTCTCATTCTATCCTTGAAAATGAATAAATAAATTTTTAAAAGAGTTATCTGGGGATGTGAAATGTTCTCATGTTCACTCACTTAATTGTACACTTTAGAGGTGAGGCAGCCGTGAGCACCTCCCTGCCCCATGGCCCCTAGATGTGGGCATTATTGTTTGTTGTCTTTGAAGAACTGGTTTATATTTTTAATTTTCTCTATATAAAAAAATCCAAACATGAAAAACTAAGCTGGGTTTATAGTCCCAGAAGCAGAGGTAGGAGGATCCCAATGGGTGAGCGGCCACCCTGAGACTCCATAGTGAATTCCAGGTCAGCCTGGGCTAGAGTGAGACCCTACGTCACCCCCCAGAAAAAAGAAAACCACAGGATTCCACAGGTGAGCTAATGAGCTAATTACAGATTGTGGCTTCAAACACTGGCATTGACAAGCAAACAGCATCTGCCTTTGAGGAAGGTGTGAATTTCCAAGAAGGTGTGGGGAGAGGAGAGACAGCCCTATCTTCAGGTGGCTGCATTTCCCATCTTTGATCACCGTGCAAGTATCCCGGAGCACCTCTGTCCGGTTCCTGGGAGGGCCGGGGAAACCAAGCAGCTGCACCCCCACTCTGCTCCTCGGACGCACAGCATGTTCGGTGGCCTGGGAGTCTCAGGCTTTCACCCCCGCCCACCGCCCCCCTTCACCCCCGTTTGTGCTTTGCATCTTGTCTCCCTCTGCAGTCGCAGCTCCTTAGCCTGCACACACCGAGTCTTACAAAATCTCGAGATGTGTGTTCTGAGCACTCTCAGGGGTTGAAATGGTCTAATGAGAAACCCCATCTTAGAATAAAGGACCGGCTTTGAAAAGATAGGCCTGATGCCCAGCTGTGGCCCCAGAGGCAGATTGAATTGGTCTGGATTTCCATTAAGCCTCCAGGGCTCACACCGCAGAACTAAAGCAGAGCTTCCGTGACTTTAAATGTGCGTGGCAGTAACCAGAAGGTCCTGTGGACAGGGTGACTTAGTTGGCTGGGGACAGGCCTGAGGGCCTGCCTTCCTGCTGATATTGTCCCGAGCACAGGCTGTAGAACAAGGCGTGACCTGGTAGGGTCCTTGAGCCCTGGGTCACCCTGGAACCTGGGATGGCTAGATGTGGCCAGCATCTATGTTTGAGTTTTCCAACAAGCAGGGAACTTGAACCTAATTTAGCTTGTGGAGTTGTAGATTAGGTAACAAAACACTGCTGTCTCTTCTCGTGTATGAGAGCCACGTTGATGATGTCACTTCAGGGCCTGGCACAGTGGGAAAAGCATTGGCTGCTAAGTATGAGAACCCGAGTCTTAAACGCTGGGTGGGATGGTGCGCTCCTTTAATCCCACCACGGGGAAGGTGGATACAAGGATTTCCCAAAGCTCTGAACCAGTGAGTGCTCAGTTTGGTAAGAGACCTTGTCTCAAAAAAAAAAAAAAAAAAAAAAGCTGGGCTGGAGAGTTGGTTTAGTGGTTAAGCGCTTGCCTGTGAAGCCTAAGGACACAGGTTCGAGGCTCAATTCCCTAGGACCCACGTTAGCCAGGTGCACAAGGGGGCGTACATGTCTGGAGTTCATTTGCAGAGGCTGGAGGCCCTAGCGCACCCATTCTCTGTCTATCTGCCTCTCTCTCTCTCTTTGTCTGTCACTCTCAAATAAATAATTAATTAATTTAAAAAAGATGAAAGTAAAGTGATTTTAAAAAAAAGCCAGGGGCTGGAGAGGTGGCTTAGCGGTTAGGCACTTGCCTGTGAAACCTAAGGATCCTGGTTCAAGGCTCAACTCCCCAGGACCCACGTTAGCCAGATGCACAAGGGGGCGCACGTGTCTGGAGTTCGTCTGCACTGGCGGGAGGCCCTGGCGCGCCCATTCTCTCTTTCTATCTGCCTCTTTCTCTCTTGGTCTTTCACTCTCAAATAAATAAATAAAAATGATAAACAAACAAACAAAAAAACCCCTTTTTAAAAAGCCAGAGGGCTGGAGAGATGGCACAGCTGTTAAAGCCTTGCCTGCAAAACCCAATGACCCAGGTTCAACCCCCAGGGCCCACATCAAGCTGGATGCACAAAGTGATGCATGTGTCTGGAGTTCGTTTGCAGTGGCTAGAGATCTTGGCATGCCTATTCTCTCTCTTTATCTCTCTCTCTCTGTCTTTCTCTGCATGCAAATAAATAAATAAATTTTTTTTTCAATATACAGCAATTGAGGAAAACACTCACCCCTGACCTCTAGCCTCCACACGCATGTTCATCCCTACACATACATGCATACCAAAGAGTTTTAACAACATATTATTATTTCAGCCTGCCATGGTAGTACCAACCTGTTTCCCCAGCCACTTGGAAAGCTGAGGCTAGAGTCTGGCCAGTTCAAGATCAGCCTGGGCTGTTTAGTGACACCCTGTCTCCAAATAAAAAACGAGCTTGGGGCATGAATCAGTGGCAATGCATGCTGGAGGTACTGGGTTTAATCTCTCGGTACTGTGAAAAAGTAATGTGGGAGACAGCTCTGAGCGAGATTAGAACTCCCACACCATCAGCTCTCAAGTCTCAAGTTCCTGTCCGCATTAGCAAAGCACTGAAAACATGGGCTTAGAGAAGGGTAAATTATTAGATCTATTCTAGGGAAGTTTAAGACAAATAAGATTTATTCTAGGGAAAGCTAAGCAAGTTACAGCTCCCAGGGCAAACCTTCTCCCAGCCTGGCTGGCAGTGGAGAGAAGAGACCAGGAACATCTCCCTCACACAGGGACAGTCTCTGCCCAGGAGGGAAGCCTCTAGGGAGAGGAAGGGAAAAAGGGGGAAAGAAGGGCCTTACACACATGACCAGGGTCCTGTTATCTGAATCAGACATCCAATTAGGATGAGCCTCATGACCAGGCTCAAATGTGTAGGGAGGAAAATGACTGGCTGTTGGGACCACAAGGACCCACCCACAGGGTCTAAGCCCACAAAATAAGGGAAGAAAGGGCAAGTTGTTGCTGAGGAGGGATTGTGGGGTTGTTTGCAGCCTTCTTGGGTGAGACAGGCGTCCACCTCCATGCCCAGCTTTTACATGGGCGCTGGGGCACCATCTCGGGTCTGCATGCTCACGTGGCAAGAACTTTCCCGACCGAGCCATCCGTGTGGTCCCCAGTCTGCTTATCTTAAGCCACCCCAGGTAGCTCGTCTGCCTCTGCGGGACTACACCCCCTTTCCCCGCATCTTGCCCACAGGCCAGCGCCCCTGCGCGGGGAGGGCCAGCAGCTTTCAGATGGACGCTTTCTCCGCGGCTGCTCCTGGCCGGGGATGAGAGATGAGATTTCTCTGAAAAGCTCACCCCTTTGAATTCTGTTCCTGAGGAAAGAGGCCAGATACCACATGACCGAAGCTTTAGAAAGCTCCAGGCTTTGGGCTGATGAACGCTCAAAGCCTGGCTACCTTCCATTTGCAACAAGGACAGTACCAGCAGGCAGTGGACGGAAAGGCAGGGGACGCAAGGAAGTGAGGGGTACCAGATGACTTCCTCGCAGATGGGAGCGTTTAATCCCAAAATGGAACAGTTTAGGGTGAGTGAAATCACCTCTCCACAGCCTCCTGGGAGGAGGGGACTGGGCAGGCTGGCGGCAGTCGGCACTGTGGAATTACATGTGTGGAATATGCCTTGCATTCCAATTTTGTTTTAAAGGATTTGCTTTGGCATCCATTGAATCATTTAACTCTAGCGCAGCCCAGAAGGGGGTGGACTGTTGCTGTGCCCACTGGATACACTCGAAAAAATATATATCTGGAGAAATGAAACAATTTTCTTGGGGTTTCGCAGCCAGGAAAAAAAAAAAATTGGAATCTGGAATTGGAACTTGGACAGCTAAGCTGTGAAGCCCATTTTGGTACATGACAGAGGAAATGCTCACTTAATAAAGAGAGACAGAGAGAATACATGTACACATAAGAGAGAAAGAGATACTCACCACACATCAACCAATGCCCCAGCTTTGTATATTAATTAATTCATTATTTGTCAATGCCACGGACGTAACCAGGGCCTCATACATGCGAGCCATGTTCTCTACCACTCAGATACATCCCCAGCCCGGTCTGGTTTGGTTTTTCAGTTTGTGACAGGGCCTTAATAAATTGCCCAGGCTATTCTTGTGCTTGCCTCAGCCTCATGACTAGCCGAGATAAGCTCTTTGTAGAATTTTAAGCTTTCATTTAAAATTAATATAGTTAGGTAGGTGATGGTTAACTTGCGCCTGGAATTTTACCATGACCTGGCCATATCTGATTTTACTGAATGTTTATTATGGCTCTTGGGGAAAGCCATTATCTTCATTTTTATATCTGAGGAAGTCGGCTCGGGAGCTCTTTGGTTGAGGCCAGGCAGCTCCACAGGGCTGAAGTGAGGTTCTGTCCTCTGCCTCTGTAACTCACACCCTTGACCACTATTTCACACTACTGAGTTGTAAACAGGCAAGTATTATTTCCTCTCCTGAGCCCAGCCAGGTGGATAGCATGGGTCTTCTGTACATGTTGAACTTCACAGCTCTTTTGCAAATAACAGCGTAGGTATAAAGCCTAAGTGATAGTAATATTTTATTCTAGGTATCTTGTATTTCTTTTCAAAAAGAAACAGCTGGGAATTATCTGCATCCTCTGCTACTCTTTTCTCTTTAGAGAGACTTCTATCCCCTCCATCCTGCTAACCTAACAAGGCCACTGTGACTCCTATTGTGCTGCTGAAACTTCCCTATAGAATAAGGCCAACATGTGTTTTGGGATTAAACCAGGTACCTGCCCACATGATGTGCTTGAGTTAGCAGACTATGAATAAAGGTGGCATTAAAACACTGTAGATAACTCTGCAAACTTTTTTGGGCTTACTCAATTCCCTGCAGAAAAGTCTATTTGAAGTAAGCTCTTAGAGACACTTCTTCCCATAACTGTGGGCTAACTCCACAATGCATGACCCATATACCTCAACAAGGAGGGGCCGGGGGGAGGGGGCAGGACACGGATGAGCCTAACAAGGTTACCAACTTGACTGTATTCACTGAGTGCTAAACTAATTAATAATAAAAATAAATAAATAAAGTAAAAAACAATTCAAATTGTTTTAATATCCTGTGACCTTTGATGACCTTGACCATTCCTGACGTCCGGTGGCCTTTACAAAGTGAAAGGGGCCATTGCAATAGCTGGCCAGAGGCAGATGCAGCTTTTACTCACTGCTATTGGTAATTAATTCATGGACTTTTTAAAAAAATGGTTTTTGGTTCATTTTTATTTATTTATTTGAGAGCGACAGACAGAGAAAGAGGCAGAGAGAGAGAGAGAGAATGGGCATGCCAGGGCCTCCAGCCACTGCAGACAAATTCCAGACGCGTGCGCCCCCTTGTGCATCTGGCTAACGTGGGTCCTGGGGAATCGAGCCTCGAACCGGTGTCCTTAGACTTCACAGGCAAGCGCTTGACTGCTAAGCCATCTCTCCCACCCAATTCATGGACTTTCAAGGCATCTCTTCACCCCTTTTGACCAGCCTGTGGTGATTTCACAAGGGCATTGGGATGCCCCCAGCCTGTGGCATGATGGGAATCTCCGTCCTTTGTGAACACTGCTTTGGTTGGGCGTGGGGTGATCGCAGCTGGGATGTGTGCTGGGCCGTCTTTGTCACCTCATGTGTCAGTCCGCGTTCTGTCACTGTGACAGTGTCTGATATAAACAGCTCATGAGCAGGAAAGGTTTATTTTAGCACACAGTTTCAGAGGTTGGAGTCTGGTCACCTGGTCACGTTGCTTTGAGCCTGTGGTGCAACAGAAGGTCGTGGTGGGGAGTGTGTTGTGGAGCCAAGCTGCTCACCTTGTGGGAGACAGGAAAAGGGGAAGAGAGAGAGAAATATATATGCATATGTATATATATATATATATATATATATATATAGAGAGAGAGAGAGAGAGAGAGAGAGAGAGAAATATATAAATGTGTATATATAGAGAAATATATATATGTGTGTGTGTATATATATATATATATATATATAGAGAGAGAGAGAGAGAGAGAGAGATAAATTAGTCCCCTTAAGCCCCCCCCTCCCCACCAGTGACCTACTTCCTCTAACTGGCCCCCATCTCCTAAAGTTTCTACTTCACTGGGGACCACACTTTCAACCCAGGAGCCCTTGGAGGACAGTTCAGATCCAAGCCATAGCACCTCACATCTACTTGTGTGAGTTTTATACTTTTCACATGTAAAACAAACCCTGCACAGAGGTAAACTAGCTTACACCCAACACCCAGAGCTGGTCATTTCCTCGAGACAGCTGAACCTTTCTATCCATGTTCCAACCACTTGATCCCTCTGATCCCACATGCCTTTGAAGTTGGCAATGCCAGATAATAGCGTCTGTATAAATACTTCATCGCAAAAGAGTGAGACATACTTTCCTTATGTCTTTATAGCAGCTACTCAAAATTAGAATTGCCAAATTTTAAATCAAGTCTGCCATTTTCTTATGTGACATTTGTTTTTATTTTCATCTCAAAATCTAGAGTTATTTTTTTCTTTCTTTCTTCAAGGTAGGGTCTCACTCTAGCTCAGGCTGACCTGGAATTCATTATGGAGTCTCAAGGTGGTCTAAAACTTACAGTGATCCACCTACCTCTGTCTTCCGAGTGCTGGGATTAAAGGTGTGTGCCACCACACCCAGCTTTAGAGTTGTTTTTATTTATTTATTTTTTTATGAGCAGTTTTAGATCCATGCCCAAACTGAACCAAAGAGACCCTCAGAGAGACCCTTACGTGCCCTCACATCACGTGACCATCCACATAACCACGTGTTCAGAACCAGGAGACACATTGGTTATAATCTGATTTTTTTTTTTTTTTTTTAGTTTTTTGAGGTAGGGTCTCACTCTAGGCCAGGCCAACCTGGAATTTACTATGTAGTCTCAAGGTGGCCTTGAACTCATGGTGATCCTCCTACCTCTGCCTCCCCAGTGCTGGGATTAAAGGTGTGTACCATCACTCCCAGCTATGATCTTATTTTTAAAGATAACATCATTATAAAAAATAATGGGGGCTGGAGAGATGGCTTAGCGGCTTAGCGGCTAAGCGCTTGCCCATGAAGTCTAAGGACCCCGGTTCGAGGCTTGATTCCCCAGGACCCATGGTAGCCAGATGCACAAGGGGGCGCATGCGTCTGGAGTTCGTTTGCAGTGGCTGGAGGCCCTGGCACACCCATTCTCTCTTTCTCTCTCCCCCTCTCTACCTTTCTCTCTGTGTCTGTCACTCTCAAATAAATAAAAAAAATGAACAATAGGGCTGGAGAGGTGGCGTAGCGGTTAAGCGCTTGCCTGTGATGCCTAAGGACCCCGGTTCGAGGCTCGGTTCCCCAGGTCCCACGTTAGCCAGATGCACAAGGGGGCGCACGTGTCTGGAGTTCGTTTGCAGAGGCTGGAAGCCCTGGTGCGCCCATTCTCTCTCTCTCCCTCTATCTGTCTTTCTCTCTGTGTCTGTCACTCTCCAATAAATAAATAAAAAATTTTAAAAAAATGAACAATAAAAAAATAATGGGTTTCCTTATGAAATTTTCATTTATTTGTTTATTTATTTTTGAGGTAAGGTCTTGCTGTAGCCCAGACTGACTTGGAATTTACCCTATAACCCTGGCTGGCCTCAAACTCATAGTTCTTCTACCTTAGTCTCCCAAGTGCTAGGATTAAAGTCCATCATACCCGGTTCCTTTGACTGTTTTTTTCTTCTTCTTTATTTCTTTATTTATATGAGAGAGAAAGAGGAAGAGGGAGAGAGAGAATATTGAGGGGCATGCTACAGCCTCCAGCCACTGCAAACGAAATCTAGACTCGTGTGCCCCCTTGTGCATCTGGCTAACGTGGGTCCTGGGGAATTGAACCTGGGTTATTTGGCTTTGCAGGCAAATGCATTAACTGTTAAGCAATCCCTACAGCCCACCTTTGACTTTTTAAAACAAAATTTTGTTTATTTAATTAATTTATTTATTTGAGAGTGACAGACACAGAGAGAAAGAGGCAGATAGAGAGAGAGAGAGGGAGAGAGAATGGGCGCACCAGGGCCTCCAGCCGCTGCAAACGAACTCCAGACGCATGAGCCCCCTTGTGCATCTGGCTAACGTGGGTCCTGGGAAATCAAGCCTCGAACCGGGCTCCTTAGGATTCACAGGCAAGCGCTTAACCGCTAAGCCATCTCTCCAGCCCACCTTTGACTTTTTCAAAAAATACATTTTTATGTATTTCTTTGTGTGTGAAAGAGAAAGAAAGGTTATGCCAGGTCTCTTGCCTCTGCAAACAAATCCAGATGTATGGACCAATTGGTGCATCTAGATTTTTATATGTTTACTGGGGAATTGAACCCTGGGCCAGCAGTCTTTGCAAGCAAGTACATTTAACCACTGAGCCATCTCCACAGCCCTCTTTATGAAATTTTTATACATGTACATTGCACCTTTTGACCTTCTGTACCCCGTTACTTTCTTCTGTATCCCCTCTTCCTCTCACTGTTCTTCTTCTTTTTTTTTTTTTAATTTTTTTTTTGGTCATTTTTTATTTATGAGCGACAGACACAGAGAGAAAGACAGATAGAGGGAAAGAGAGAGAATGGGCGCACCAGGGCTTCCAGCCTCTGCAAATGAACTCCAGACGCGTGCGCCCCCTTGTGCATCTGGCTAACGTGGGACCTGGGGAACCGAGCCTCGAACCGGGGTCCTTAGGCTTCACAGGCAGGCGCTTAACCGCTAAGCCATCTCTCCAGCCCACTGTTCTTCTTCTTTTCAGACAGTCCTCTTCAACTTCCATATGTATGTGAGTAAATATATCATCTATATTACATGGGAGAAAAGATGTTATTTTTTTTTTCTGAGACTGGCTTATTTCATTTAGAATGATCTCCAGTTCAATCTATTTTATTGCAAACGACGTAATTCCATCCTTTGTTCGTGCACAGGTGTGTACTGTATATGGTGAGGTGCTTATGGTGCATGCATATGCACTGACGTGGACGCCTGCAGTGCGGAGCCCAGAGCAGAATGTCACTTCTGCCACTCTTCTGTCCGTCTCCTTGAGACAGTCTTTCACTGTCCCTGCAGTGGCAGTTGTCAGTCAGTGTGGCTGACCAGTGAGTCCCAGTGATTCTCCGATCTGTGCCCACACCCCAAGGCTTGTGGCTATAGGTGCAGGTGGCACACCCAGGTTCTTACGTGGGTTCTGGGAGGGGTTGAACTCAGAACATCTCAGGCCCTCATGCTTGTGCAGGAAGCACTCTCACCAGCTGAGCCATTTCCTTAGCCCCTAGCTTTGTTGTTAATGACTGTATGAAGTTCCATTGTGCATCTGCCCCGCACTTTATCCGGTCGTCTGTTGATGGACATCTATAATAGTTCCTTTACTTTCTCGAGTTGCTTTTGTGGGATATTTGGTCACAGGAAATGAGAACAGTTAACTAGTGGGGAAACCCTAATGTTGAGTGAGGGTCTCCATCATGGCCCTGGTGGCCTTGGGTATGTGGAACGTGTGTTGTTCCTCTCAGCCATCAAGATGTTGGGGATGGAGAGTCTTTTACCAGTCACCGTTCAGGTTCTTGGCGGGTTAAAGGATTGAAGGAGGCAATACACAAGCAGTGGGCAGCAAAAGGATGAATTCATAGGGGAAATAAACAGTACCAGGTAGAAATGTTGCAAGGGAGCTCTGGGCTCTAGCCAGATGGCTCAGGACCCTGAGAGTTCTTTTGGGGTGGGGTCCTTTTAAGAGTTTAGGTGAAGGAAGGTGCTGATCCTCAGGAGCAGGAATGGAGTAGATCCTTATCCTGATTGACAGATAAGCTGTTATGTAACTCCGGGCCACCTGAGTGCAGACTGTATATTCCATAATTCTATGCATACGTACACCCTCTCATACATAAGCATGAGATGGTAAATAGGCTGTTTTTTTCCCCTGTCCAGTCACTTCAAGGACAAATTGGACCTCATTGCCCTTGTGGCCAAAGCTGATCTAAGTCATCTTTTCTTAATCTCTCCTTCCACCTGGGTGTGCCTAAGCACATGTCACCCACAGGAGGGAAGCTGAAAGCAGAACTACTGGGAAGATATATATATATTTTTTAACCAAGGGGAAATACCCCTGGGCTACTGGGCTGTCCCTAACCTTGCCTGCCTTATAATGCTTCGAGCAGTGACATTCAATGTCTCTGCTAATACCTCAATGTCCCAGCAGTTCTTCCTGGATCTTCCTTTCCCTTGAAATTAGGAGGTCCTTTGGGTAATAGTCACATCATTAATTGCTTTTTAATTTTTTTAAAAAAATTATGAGAGAGGATTGGCATGCCATGGCCTCCAACCATTGCAATAAAACTCCAGATACATGGGCCACCTTGCACACATGTGTGATCCCATGAGATTGTGTCACCTTGTGCATCTGGCTTATATGGGCCCTGGAGAGTCAAACATGGGTCCCTTTGCAAGCAGGCGCCTTAACTGCTGAGCCATCTCTCCAGCCCATCAGTTGCTTTTTGACCCTTGGGGCTGTAGAGAGCCTTGTGTGCCTCCATTTATTTTATTTGCTAAATGTTGTATTTTGCTGCATGTGTACATGTGTGTGGTGTATGTGGTATGTGCGCATATGTGTGGACGCCAGAGGGTGATGTCAGGGATCTTCCTCAGTCATTCCCTCCCTGATTCTTTGAGATGGGGGTCTCTCGTTGAACCTGTCATTCACTACTGAGAATTCACTAGCCGGCCAGTGAGCCCTCCTAACTCTTTGTCTCTGCCTCTCCTGTTCGGGGTCACAGAAGTGTGCTGTCATGCCTCATATTTCACATGAGTGCTGGGGACCCTAACTCAGAAGCATTTTACCCACTGAGTAGTCCCCTGGTCTACGTTCCTCTATGCAGGACTGAGGTTACAGGCATGCATGGCCTTGCCCAGTTGTTTACACGGGATCTGGAGGTTTGAACTTGGGCAGTTTCAGGCTCACTGAGGCCTTCATGATTGCAGAGGAAGTGCATTTTCCTGCTGAGCAATCCCTCAGCCATGTTCAGGGATTCTTATCAGCACCCATTGGTAAGGGCCGACTAAAGGAGCTCACATTTCCGGGGGTGGAGAAAGCTGTGGTTTCGCATGTAACATACTACCTTCTCCTACCTTCTCTTCTCTACTTATTTTGATTTACACTCACCAGCTGATTAGGCAATGTTATCTAAAATGCTTGGGAGGACAGAGTACTTGCCATGAGCGCCTGAGATGGCCTTTAGTCTCTAGCACCACACAAAAAGTGGATGTGGCTACACATGCCTGCAGCTGCAAATCTGGGTGAGGCAGGCAGAGATAGAAGAATCGCTGGGGCATGCTGGGTTATCCAGACTGACATAATAATAATAACAACAATAATAATAGTAATAAAAACACCACGGTTCTGGGTGTGGTGAAAATGATGTTACAATTCTGTAATTATAAATTTGGCACTCTTATGATGTACTATTAGTAGGAACAAAATATCTCTGTTATGTGGGATATTTGACTTGTAAGCCTCCTATCTTTTCCATTTGGCAGAAAGACTCCAGCTTTGGGACTCAGAGCCACGTGTTGTTGGCCATAGGAAGCCTCTGGTGTGGTCTGTCCATCATGTTGATGTCTTGATCATCCTTTCCTGGACAGGTTCATGCTGCAGAGAAACATAATCCCGATGTTGTGTTCAGTATATCACAGATTCTTGCTTCAATCTCCAGTTTCTACCTGTGATGCATCTTATGTTTCTGCCCATGCAGTTCACTTATGTCCATGTCTCTGTACATAAGATGGGATTTGATGTGCTATTGATTGACGTTTATGTAAGGTTGATAAAAATATTTTTTATTTACTTATTTACAGAAAGAGAGAGAGAGACAAGAGAAGAGAAACAGACAAAGAGAGAATGGGCATGCTGGGGCCTCCAGCCACTGCAAACAAACTTCAGACCCACACACCCCTTTGTGCATGTGGTTTTACATGGGTACTGGGGAATTGAACCTGGCTCATTAGGCTTTACAAGCAAGCACCTTAACTGCTGAGCCATCTCTCCAGCTCTAAGTGGGTTTGTTAAAAAAAACTTTTAAATTTAATTTTTTTTTAATTTTTGTTTTATTTTTATTTATTTATTTGAGAGTGACAGACAGAGAGAGAAAGAGGCAGAGAGAGAGAGGAGAGTGGGTGTGCCAGGGCTTCTAGCCACTGCAAACGAACTCCAGATGCGTGTGCCCCCTTGTGCATCTGGCTAACGTGGGTTCTGGTGAATTGAACCTCGAACCAGGGTCCTTAGGCTTCACAGGCAAGCGCTTTACAGCTAAGCCATCTCTCCAGCCCCTAAATTTAATTTTTATTTGAGAAAGCCTCCAGCCACAGCAAACTAACTCCAGATGCATGTGCCACCTTGCGCATCTGGTTTGCATGGGTGCTGGGGAATCAAAACCTAGGTCCTTTGGCTTTGCAGGCCTTAACTGCTAAGCCATTTCTTGGGCCCCTAAGTGGGCTTTTAAATGAATATTTACAAATGCATTAAGAGTAGGGATAGGGCTTGGTGGGCAAGAGCACTTACTATGTCAGCACGAGGGCCCAAGAAAGCTCAAGTTGGATGCCCAGCACTAATGCAAAGAGCTGGGCATGGCCACGCGCGCCCGTAACCCTGGTTCTGTGGCGAGTAGAGACCTGCGAATCTCTGGAGTTCACAGGTCAGCTAGACTGACCTAACATGGAAGCTCCGAGTTCAGAGAAAACCTGTCAATGTGGGTGAGTGATAGAGAAAGTGGTCTGGAGTTCTCTGGCCTCCTACACATGCACACAGGGCTCCCGCATCTGCTTGCACACACACGTGCCTGCGCTGTTCATACACACTCTACACACATACCACAGCACACATGCTACATCCACACCCGTGTCTAAAAGCAGTGCAGAGTAGGGAAGCCTACGTTACGCAAGGCTGTCCTGTCTCACGTTCTGCAGGAGGACGGAGTCTCCTGTGGAATCTTTTCTAGGGCTCAAGACACATCCTGTAGACTGTTTATAGGGCTTCAGAACTGAACAGGATTTCCCCCTGTCCATCAGCTTCTTCTCGCTATCTTTCTCATTCAATAATAATTTGTTTATTCTACTTATGTTGCATTTGTGTCAATTACCTATGACAAGCCAGACTCTGGGAAAAGAGAAGGGCAATGTACTGAGCTCTGCGAAGCTTGTAACCTTGGAGCGGAGGCAGGAGATCTTACCTCCCAGCGTGAGGACTGAGGTAAGAGGAAGGGAAGTGAGGAGGAGGGGCTTCCAGGAGAGACTCAGTTGAGGAGGGGCCAATACAAGTTGAAAACAGAGTAAAACAAATTTCATTGCTATTGTACAATAGTTGGGAAACACAGAAAGATAGAGGGAAAAAAAAAAAGCCCTCAGGAACTCCAAGTGTAGCTCAGTGGTAAACCAGGCACCCAGAGAATATTTTAGACCCCGAGTTCCACTCCCCAAACTGTTAATAGGGCTCAAGTTATAGCTCAGCATTAGGGCTCTTCCCTGGCGCATGCAAGACCCTGATATCAAGTCTCCGGTCTGCACACAAACAAATTAAAATAAGGATAATAAATAAAAATCACCAGAGTCCTGTAGCCATGACCAACTGCTTTATTTTTCCCTTATTAGTGCTTAGTTAGATGTGCAGGCATCTTTCTTTCCTACCGGTTTAAGGTTGCTTCCTTATTTTCAAGGTGCTCCTTCTGCCTACCTCAAGACAGAATTTCCCTTACTCCCTTGCTGCCAGTGCAAGCTCTAGAGTCCGAGGAAGAGGTTTGGGCATAGAGTGTTCTAAGCAGGTGTAACTAAGGCCAGTGGAAGCTGCTGGAAAGAAAGGTTTGCATGCCCCCACTCCCTGTTAAGTCAGCTTGCCAGGGAATCTCTCCTCTTCTCTCCTCTCCTGTACTGCCACAAAGAGAGCTTGGGCGTTTGCAAGGTTTTGGCAAGAGGGAGTCTTACGGAGGCCGCGGTGTTCAGAGCTGAGCTCCGGAATCCGGGACACAGGACACCTGTATGCGCACCCAGGAGGAAGAAAGTGCCCACCCACCAGTTTTAGTTCACCCTTTTGGATGACTTAGTAGACAACTCCTTCTTGTTCCCTCCTTTCTTCCTTCGTGAGCCTCTTTCCTCTTACCCTCGCTCATTTCTCATGTTACGTGACTGAGTTGACATGTGATTCCCCTCCTTTCTCACTTCCTATGCTCCTCCTTTTCTTCTGCTTGCCCTCCCCTCTCTCCTGTCTCTTCCCTCGTCCCTCTCTCCTTTCCTTCCTCTCGTATTAATTGATTAACTAGATCTCTCCCCTCTGCTCTTGCTTCATGTCCCCTCTGCTCTCCTCTTCTTTGCTCTTTCTCTTCCCAATCTCTCCTCCATCACCCCCTTCTTCCCTTCTCACTCTGGTAGCCCTTTGCTACTCCTTCTCTCAAACTCCCTCTTCTTTTTATTTTCCCCTTCTCCATCCTTTCGGTCCTATTCCTTATTTGTCTCTTCTGAGGTCACATTAGGGTGTCACAAGGAAAGGAAAACATTATCATTGATTTGTGCATATCACTGTCCAGTCCATCCCTTTTCATGTCCCCTCCCCATGTCCCTATGCCCTGCTTGATTTGGAGCTTTCCTCTGGGAGGATGTCTTGGCTGCCCAGTCACATCAGGGAAGATTATGCTATGGAGCCTAAGTTTGAAGACCTTGGATGTAAGGAGCATGATGGAGACCTGAAAATATAAACTTTGTGAGGTGCTGCATTGTGAAATCAAATCACCCATGTTCCTTTTGACTCCTCAGAGGAATTGCCAATGGTGAGCATGGGAGCCCATGGCCACATGAAAACGGGACCCGATGCAGTATTCTTTGCTTTTAGAACCTGGAAGTGAATTGCATACAGAACACACACACACACACACACACACACACACACACACACACACACGCAAATAAATAACAAAAGGACTGCTGTGGTGATGGATTACCACCCCTCCCCCATTGTATGACACTTTACCTGTAAAGTGAAAAGGAAGCTTGGGTTTATAAACACCCTGGTGGCAAGGGTCTTTTGTCCCTGAAAAAAAAAAAAAAAAAAAAAGATTCATGTATAACTGATTTTTCCCCCAGAAAATATTAGGAGAAGGGGGAGGGAAAAAAAGCAATAAATCAAGAGAGCTTTTACGATTCCTATAAGCAAAAACATACTTCAGTTATGATGGATTGTGTTAGTGAGTAAATTAGATTGCACGGAGGCTGAGCAGTAATGTTGGTATTTACAGTTCTTAAATATATCGTCTGCCTCCTTTAAATGCAGCTGATTCATTGGCTCTGTGTTATGAGGGAAATACCAGAATAATGAGCTGGTTTTCCCCCCTCTGTCTTCATAGTTTAATGTCATGCAACTGTTTATTAATAAGCTGCAAACCCCAAAGGATTTTTCTAATCCTATTCTAATATCAGACTAAATTTAATAAGATCCATGCTTCTCCCCACTGCATACGCCTCATCCATTCATTTATTCAACTAATATTTATTGAGGGCCCCATACAGTGACAGGCCTGGGTTAAGCTTTGGGAATACATTGTTGAAACAAGACAGGCTTGGTGTGCCTGCAAATGGGGACGGACCCAAAGGGACCAGAAAGGAGCAAAGGCGTCAGGTTCAGAATGTGACCAGGCGGATAAGGGCGCTGATTGCCTCTCTCTTTTAATGACGTGCCATTCAGTGTGGAGACAGATCTGAGTTTAGAGCATTTGAAAACATTGGCACAGGCATAGTGCAAAGGGGATCTCCTGGGATGCTGAGGGGAAATGTCTTGGCATTTTCTCATTTTGCGGAGCTTCCTGGCATCGCTGAAATTTTATGATGGTTTACTAGGCTCCTCTGTGGCCATGAAGGTTAGCTGGGCTCTGGATGCCCGGAGTGCAACGGCCTGCCTGTATCCCAGATGCAGGACACCGAATCTTGCTGATGGAGGGTCAAAGATGAGGGGAATCTTCAGAGAGAAAGAGAGCCTGCAGGTTTCCCTTTAGCCTGATGGTTCTTTTCGCACTTGAAAGGCAACCTGTTTCAAAGGGACTGTGCCAAAGGCAGGGAGGCAGACATGCCGAGGCTTGCTAAGGGATGCATTTGAAGTGCTGTGTTTGAGGACTTGATGGGGCTGGAACAGAGAAATGTTACTAAAGACCCTTTTAATCACAAGCCCTTCTCTTGAATATTTTGTCTTGTCAAAATAGGAGTGCTTCTTGGTTTTCCTGAGCACCTACACCCTTGCCCTCTCTACCTCCTTCCTCACTTCCTCTCCTTCCTCATACCTGGCTCCTCTAGCTTCTTGCACTGGCTTAGGACATTCCCCCAGACTCTTCTGTAGTTTGTGCTCGTTTAGATCCACGCAGAGGGTTTTAATGTGCTGGATGAGGCAGCATTGTCTAGAACACTGAGATCCACTTTAGATATCTAATTACCCATCCCTTCTCTCTCTCTCTTTTATCTATTCATCCATCCATCCACTCCCACCCACCTATCCACTTATCCATAATCTATCTTCTTACTCATGCTTTCATTCATCCATTCACTAATCTATCTGTCCATCCACCCACCCACCCACTCATCTATGTTCCCATCCCTTAGCCCACCCACTCATCCCTCCATCCACTGCCCATCCATCCACACATCCACTCATGTGTTCTTCCAGCCATTCGTTGATCCATTCACTTATCCATTCGTCTATCTACCCACCCGTCCATTCACTCATCTACCCATCCATCCATCCTTCCATCCTTCTTTATATTAAATGCAACAGAACCATTTTGATTGCTTGCTTCCCTTACACATTTCCTATCCGCGAAACATGGGCCATTCTCTCAGACTCTAGCTGAAGAGCCAAGAAAATAGTGATGGTATTCGAATACGCATCTTTATGAAGATGAACACTACAGGCTGGGCTAATTACCATATGGCTTTCTCCTTTCATAAAAGTCACAGTTTGCATTATGGGGTCAGGACTTGGCCAAAGGAAAGGTAGCAGAGGTGACTGAATTTCCTTTGAATTCAAGGTGTCTGTTGGAGATCAGAGTGGCTATCAAGAAGGTTTGAAGCGAGAGTTAATCAATCTTGGTTTCTTCACTAAGCAGTGGCAGGTAGAAAGCAAATTAGATCTTGAAGTTCTGAAAGGGATGCATGTCATTTCCTGTCCAGGTGAACAGGCAGGGTGGCTTACGTAGAGAGAAGACCTGATCACGTGACAGTTCATGCAATTCAACTCATTTTACTATTTGGTTTATTCTGCTTTTTCTCTTTGGATTGTATTTATTTTTCTTCTTTTTTTTTTTTTTTTTTTTTTGAGGTAGTGTCTCATTCTAGCTCAGGCTGACTTGCAATTCTCAGGGTGGCCTCGAACCCACAGTGATCCTCCTATCTCTGCTTCCCAAGTGCTGGGATTAAAGGCGTGTGCCTCCATGGCCAGCCTGGATTGTATTTCTTAAGTGCAGAGTGTTTTAAAGGAGAAATCTTGAAAGTTCATTTTGCTTTTAGGGAGGAGATTTTGTATTTAAATGGATCTCTGGGTAAATTGATTTTGACATTAGGTAATTCGAACTGAGCCTCTCTCCCTTTTATGTCTTAAGTTCTCCTTCTTCTACTTTGTTTTACTTTCAGTAGCTGAAACAGGGCCCTTAGCCATCTGTTTATCTATATCAGCCAAATTTACCATTCAGATAGTGTACATTTCACAACTTAAGCCCACTTAGAGATCACTTTTCTCCACTTAAAGAGCATTTAGTCAGAATTCCAGGAATAGAAAATGTATCCTGAGACCCAGGATGACTTGATGAGAGAGAAGAAAGGACCATTTGTTATGTACCAACTATGAGATTTTAACAACTTCCCCAGTGCTTACAGATGAAGGACATTCTGGCTTGGGAAGGGGACAGGATTTTCCAAATTTCTGACATAAGTGATCGGATGCCATACTTTCCTACTCAATTTGTTGTCTTGGAAACAGATATGGGGCACATTTTCATTTATAAAAGAATGATAATTGGCACCATGCGATATAATATTAGAATTTTTCTACATGTAATAGGAACAAAAAACATCCTGTTTACTAATAGGGAAGAGTAGCTTTTTGCTTAAAGAGTACAGAATTTGGGCTGTTTTCTTCTCTTTTTAGCCACATTTTGGGTGTATATAATGCTTTCTTCAGTCCTGTTAGGCTGAGCCTCTGAGTCAGCAGGTCATGAACACATGATGGGGAGGAGATTGTGTGTTTCATGTGCATAACAAATGGTTCTTTCTTGATCTTTGCTGTGTGAGGCACTGTAAGTAAGGGTCCCACTACCTAGTTCTGTGTCAAGGAAACAATCAGAATTTATATTAGCAACCACTGGGCGTCAAGTAACTTCCATCCACAGATACCTTGTGGGATCAAAGTAAGAACAGAATGAGCCAACTCAGGTGATATACTTAGGAAAAATACCAGCATCTGTTAGGTGATGTTTTTCACTATTATTGTGCTTGTAAAGGTTTAGATAGTCAATGGCCCCTCTCCCCTTCCCCTGCAAAGATTCTATGTTGAAGGCTTGGACCCCAAGGCAACACTTAGAGGTGAGGATTTGGGGAAGTGATTGGAGCATGAGTTCTGACCTAATAATGGATTAATCCATTGACAGATTCTGAGATGGTGCCACTATTGAGAAGGAATGGAAAATTGGATGTGGGGCTTAGCTGGAGGAAGTAGGTCCTTGAGGGCATGTCATTGAAGGGTCCATCTTGTACTGGCCCTTCCTGCCCATTCTCCTGCTGTCATGAGATAAACTGCTTCCCTCTACCACATCTGTCCACTGTGATGGTTCTGCCCTTCCACAGGCTTAACAGCATGGAAGAGAGCTGACCTTGGACTAAAACCTGTGAAACCAGGAAACAAAATAAATCTCTCGTCTTTCATTCAGTTTCTCTCAGGTACTGCGTGACGATGCTGATAAGACAGTACTGTGAGGTCATGCATTCCCCTACGTCCTGAAATTCTCATGACGCTTTCGCTGCGCCTTCTGCAAAGTGTTCCCAAGTGTCAAGTGTCAAGCAGGCCGAGACCCTCTGATGCTTGAGCGGTGCTCATTTGGTTCTGTTGTGACACTATTCACCTGCAGTTAGCGTTGAAGACCACAGGTCCAGGGCTCTGTGCTCAGATCCTTCCCACTTTGTATGCTGGCCATGCACCTGAGCTTCCAAACTGCCAGCTACAAATCAGGATTCCCACAACTCCCTTCCTTGGGTTAGACTGCTTTGCTTGGTGCTCACAGAACTTAGGCATACGTTACTCACACGTGTTCCTTCATACAAAGGACACAATGCGCATCATGTGAGGGGATGCAGCTGGGAGGGAATGGAGCGCCCATGCCATCCCTATGAGAACAGTCAGGTATTCGGCTTAGTAGAAGGCTCAAAACACTGCCTCTTGTGATTTCGATGGGGTCTACCATTGGCCTGATTGATGACATGGATGCCCCGCACAACTCTTAGCCCCTCTCTCCTCCCAGGTGAGGAGTGTTGAAGAGGGACTCAGAACTCTAACCTGCAAGGGAGTAGGGAGATGATTTAGTGGATAAAGTGATTGCCTTGTAAACATGAGAACCTGAGTTCTGTTGTCAGAATTCATGTTAAAAATAAAACACCATGTGTGGTGGCTCATGCCTGTAATCCCAACCCTGGGGATACAGACAGACAGATGCCTGGGACTTGCTGTCTAACTACTCTGGCCTACTTGACAATTTCCCACCTCAAAAAGGCTGGACAATACCTTAGGAAAGACACCTGAGGTTATCATCTGACTTCCACATGCATTCACACACTTATGCAGGAATACCTGTAGACATACACAGCACCCCTACGTGGACACACACACACACACACACACACACACACACACACACACACACACATACACCTGCACACAAAAGTTCCCAAGTAGCCCCTGCAACCTCAATGTTGTTGCTGCTCATCATTCCAGCATCTGCCCGACATCTGTCAGTTGTAAGCACGCGAAAACCCACATCACTGCCGAGAGTCTCAGAATTTCGGCAGCTTTGTGCCATGAATCGGGACAAAGAGCAAACATACATGTTTAATATTCCCCGTAACGATCTCATGACCACACATGCAAATCTAGATGTGTGTGTAGTTCTCTATCTGTACCCAAACTACTTATCTCTATCCATCTATGGAGAGCTTTATCTCTAGGAAATGTCCCTTGTGATTTCTGAGGTCTGGCCAGTCTAAAGTCAGCCCAGTAAGTCAGCTGGCTGGAAACTGGCCTTCTCTCTGTGGCCATCTTAAGGGCAATTCTTTTATCCCTAGGAAGTCCGTCTTTGCTAGTGGGTTATATATGCTAGTGATTATATTATTCTTCGTTTTTAAAAAAAATCAAGGTGTTGACCAGCTGGACTCTTTTTTAATATTTACTCATTTTCAAGGACAGAGAGAGAGATGAAAGAGAGACAGAGAGGGAATGGGTGCACCAGGGCCTGTAGCCATTGCAAACAAACTCCAGATGCACGTGCCCCTTGTGCATCTGGCTTACATGGGTCCTGGGGAATTGAACCCAGGTCCTTTAGCTTCGTAGGCAAATGCCTTAACTGGTAAACCATCCCTCCAGCCCAGATTATATTATTCGTATCCACAGTTTGGGATGTCATTTACCCAACCACTGATCAAAGATGTTAATGACATCCATGAATGAATTCTATATTAACATCTAGACTAGTGTCTGGATATCTAGGCTCCAGCATGTGGACGAGTCAACACTAACCACTGGCCTTTAACCTTTGATACCATCTGGATGAACTTGATGTCTTGAGAACCGTGAGAGGGGAGAAAAACATGAAGGCAGGGGTGGCCATGGTGGCCAAGTGAAATATCTACTTCCAAAGATAGAGTTCAATCACGTCTCCTCAGCCAGGCTGCTATCCACATGGTAAGGACAGACGGCAACAGGGAAATCAATATGGGTTCATTAACACTTAATTTAGGTTTTCCAGTCTGAAGCATGCCAGAAAGAGACATGGCAGACATATTGCATGTCCAAGGAATTAACTACCATTAGTGCATCTCTTCCCCTGGCACCCTTGAAACGTTCCTCCTGATCTCCTCCTCCCTGCCAGCATCGTTGTCTCTAACTGCCATCAACCAAACTCCTCTCTGAGTCCTCCCCACATGGAGAGCTCAAGGCTTTTGATGCACCCCTGAGAGCGCCATTCATTTCATTCCCAAGTGGTTGTGTTCATCACAAAGCCATTAGCATGTGATGGGGTCTCTGGTCACCAGGGCAACCAGGAGCCTGAAGTGCCCATCCCCTCCTTAGCTGAGGTGATGTCTCCTCTCCTCGCAGGAGGACTCCAACAGTGTCTTTGATTCATTCCATTTATATGGTTACTGAGATGTAGACAGCTGACCGCCTTCCCATCCTTAGCCTGTCTGGCTCTGTGTGACTCCCTTACTGAGGTTCGCTCTCCAGAATACACTCATTTATTACCACTCACTTCTCTATCCACAGCACACATCATGCTTCCAAGCATATTTGATCAGCAGCTTTCTGACCTCTCACCTTCTAATGCTTCATCTATTATGTATGTTAATACATCCCTCTCCTCTAATATATTTCATTTCCTTGTTGATCAATAATATTCATCAATCCTTGTGGACATGATCAACTGCCTGAGTATCTTTCTAGCTGGGGTGTTACAAATGGCTGTTCCTGCCTCCAGAAGGAGTGGGGAGAGGTGTTCGGCACATTCTTTAAGTCTGAGGCTCGGGGGACCTGGGGAGATGGCTTAGTGAGTGAGCACTGACCACACAAGCATGATGGACCTGAGTTCGGATCTCCAGCACACATGTAAAAACTGGACGGTGTGATGGGCACCTGTTGTCCCAGTGCATATATGGTGAGAACGGGGTGATGTCGGGAGAAGTTTCTGGGATCCCCTGGCCTATGCAGCAGTGAACAGGTGAAACATGCGAGACCTTGACTTTAGGGGCTGTGGAGCTGGCTCAGTGGCTAAGGGTGCTTTCTTACCAAGCCTGACAGCCTGAGATCAATTTGCCAGTGCCCACATAAAGCTGGATATAGAAAGTGGTACAAGTGTTTGGAGTTTATTTGCAGTGGCAGGAGGCTCTGGCATGCTCGTGCACACACAACATACACAAAACACACACACACACAAACACACACATGCACATTATCTTGCTGTATCTCAAATAAATAAACATAAATATATATATTTATTTTATTTATTCATTATTTATGAGAAAGAGACAGGGGCAGATAGAGAATAGACATGCCAGAGCCTGTAG
Source organism: Jaculus jaculus (assembly GCF_020740685.1). NCBI lineage: Eukaryota > Metazoa > Chordata > Mammalia > Rodentia > Dipodidae > Jaculus > Jaculus jaculus. The sequence continues at coordinate 105,846,089 of NC_059112.1, forward strand.
TCACTGCAAATGAACTCTAGATACATGTGCCACTTTGTGCATCCAGCTGTATGTGAGTACTGGGGAATCAAACCTCGGTCCTTTGACTTTGCTGGCAAGTGCCCTAAGCACTAAGCCATCTCTCCAACCCATAAATATATTTAAAAAAAATCAACACAGAGAGACACAATGTCAAAAAAATAGAAGAAGAAGAAACCAATGCCTAAAAGTTATCCTAATAACACACACACACACTGTGGTAAATGTGTGTGCATGCACACACACATCCACAAAATACCTTAGCTGAGAGGACTGAGGAGATGGCCCAGTGGATAAGGTGCTTTCTGCATATGGCTGAGGACCCAAGTTCAGATCTCCACACCCTTGTAAAAGCTGGATATGTGCCTATAATGCCAGCACTGGTGAGGTGGAGACAGGGAATCCTTAGCGCTATCTGGCAAGGTAGTCTAGCTAGATCAATGAGCTGGGTTCAGAGATAGCCTTTCCCACACACATATGAACACATACCACACATATACATATGCCAAAAAGAAATATATATATATATATACTCCAGGTTTGTTCCCTACTTCTAACTTTCCCCCACGTATAAAATTTGAACTTTGATAGATCCTTATAAAAGGCACCTGAAACATTTCAAATACAAGCATGCAAAATGTCTGCATGTAGCCCCCTTCTTTGTTTCCCAGCTACAAAGACTTAAGAGTTTGCGAGTAATATGATCAAATTACCTTTGGTCTTAAAATTGATGCACTGGGGTTTTAAGTGGCATGGGGCACACAGAGAACAAAGTCTGGAGCCATGCTGTAAATATTGTGAATCCACACAGTCAAGGAGGACCCAGTACCTGGCATTAAAAATGGAGATAGGCCGGGCATGGTGGCACACGCCTTTAATCCTAGCACTCAGGAGGCAGAGGTAGGAGGATTGCCGTGAGGTTGAGGCCACCTTGAGACTACATAGTGAATTCCAGGTCAGCCTGAGCTAGAGTGAGATCCTACGTTGAGAAACCAAAAAAAAAAAAAAAAAAAAAAAAGGGACATAGAAATTTACCCATGTGACTTTCATGGAGACCCAGATGGTTTTGAGAAGAACCACCCAAGATGTATCTTCTGCTGCCTTGGTGTGGACTTGGTTTAAATACTTTTGGGCATCATCTCCATTTGATTAGTCTGCCCTTCTCTGGATTCCAGTGTTGCCATAGGTTGCCTCCAAACACCTGGTCTATGTATTCTCCTCTCCTCTCCTCTCCTCTCCTCTCCTCTCCTCTCCTCTCCTCTCCTCTCCTCTCCTCTCCTCTCCTCTCCTCTCCTCTCCTCTCCTCTCCTCTCCTCTCCTCTCCTCTCCTCCCTTCCCCTCCCCTCCCCTCCCCTCCCCTCCCCTCCCCTCCCCTCCCCTCCCCTCCCCTCTCCTCTCCTCTCTCTATTCTCTGTTTAAACTGTCACCTATCAAACTACCATGTTCTTCACTCATTCAGGTGTATTCAGAAGTGTGGGGGCGGCTGTAGAAACAAATCCACATCCTTCAACGTGGCTTTCATGAGCCTCCCTGCCCCTGTATTTCTCCTTATCTGTAGGATATGAAATAACAGAGATAGACATGGTTTTGACTCCGTTCCTTCCTCTGTAGGCCTGTGAAATTCCAGGCAGCACAACTGTGTCTGTTTGCATTGCTCATCGAAGCCATGTAGGGTGACAAGTCAATGTTGTGGATGAAAAGATGGAGACTCTGTGAGTTTGAGCAATTTACTTAAAGCCTCAGAAATAGTTATAGCCTGGATTTGAATTCAAGCCACTTTCAAAACCTAGCCTCTTTTCCTGCAGGGTATGGTACTTCCTTATTTCAACAGTGAGATTCCTTCTCTAGGGGATCTTAAAGGAGTGCTAGACCAGAGATGCAGAGCTCCTTCCTTCGCTTCAGTGGTTGTCTTCAAAGGCAGGACTTTGACGTGGCAGTCGAAAGGGTAAAACATTCCAGGGCCTGGGGAAATAGCTCAGGTGGCTTGACCCTGGGCTCAGCACTGTCCTTGTTGGCTTTGCCATTATGAGAACTTGAGTTCTATCCCTGGTGCCAACATAAAGTGTCTGGCATGGTGGCACATACCTATAATCCCAGAACTGGGGAGGTTGAGATGGGCAGATTGACCAACCAGTTTTACCTAATTAGTGAGCTCTAGACCAAACAGTGAACTTGTTTCCAAAAGACTTACACACACAAACACACACACACACACACACACATACACACACACCATCACAAAGTGGGAAAGGGGGTTGTGTCTAGAAAGTGGGGGCTGGAGAGCAGCAGAGTAATAAGAACAAGTGGAAGGTTAGAGGAAACCCTAACAGGTCAGGGCCAGAATCTGCCACATCTATTCAAACCTGAACATTTTTGTTTTACTACCTGGGTATGCTTGAGTCTGCTTGAATGAATGAATGAGATGTAGTTCAGATAATGAAAACTGGAAGACATCCTTTAAATCTTACCGTGTAACAAGTGCAATAGTGGCATGCAGCCTTGGCGGATAACCAAGTGCTTTCCGATTGTCCCCTCCAAGGTGGGTGAGGTACACTCACCTGACTGTAATTCTGCCATGTCAGATGCTGTTGTAGTTTCCTGCATGTTACCGGGACAATGCACCGGAGCAAACACAGCTGATGGGAGAAAAGGGTTTACTTTGGCATAGTCTTGAGGTACGGGGGACCATTGTGTTCATCATGGTAGGGAAAAGATGGCGGAGCAGTGGCTGGGCATCCCCTCTGACAGGGCAGCAGGAGTGAGAACAGCCGCAAAGCACACCCCCCCAGAAACACACCGCCTCCAGCAAGGCTCCGACTCTCAAATTACAAACTGTTGGGGATCATGAGGCTGTAGGGGACATCTCACTGAAGCCACTCCAGATGTGGATGGAGGTTGAAGCCACCACCATGGGAAGGCTCAGTGTTTTCTGCCTGGCATCAGCGCATGGCAGAGGATCTGCTATAGTTGTAATACATTCTTTTGGAAATGTACATAGCAGGAATGGATTTTACCTAGCAGGAACTCATGTCAGTTTTGGACAGGCCTGGTTGGTCATCCAGAAAGGACAGGAGATGGTCTAGCAATAGATGTATGTGTGGACAGAAGTGACCATGGGTTCACGGTACCCGCCCTTGGCCATGACCCAGTGTGGCACCAATGTCAAGGATACAAATAGAAGTTGGCCATATGCTTCTCTGTCTCCCTGCTTGCTCTTCCCTCCACTCTGAGATGAAGATGTGAGATTTGCTATATGTTCAGGAGAAGGTAACTGCTTCAGGCTGCACCGGCTGGGCTTGTCCCTGGACCCAGCACTACACTGCATCCTGGGGTGAACCCCGAGTCTGTCGGTATGGGGAAGGTAAGAGGGGATGAGAGAGGGAGGCGCCTGAATTATCAACATGGCACACTTTAAATGTCAGGCTGTGCAATTTACAAGTGATCCGAGATTCATGGGAAAAGTCATTCTCTATCCCCTTCTCCCTTGTGTTATAAAATTGAGTATGTCATAAATTCTGTGCATTGCTAAGTTCACAGTGTTTCTGGAAAGGAGACATTAAAAATAGAACCCCTTCCTGCATCCAGGCCAAAAGTGTATACGGAGAAGTTAAGCAGCTTTTACATCCAGCTTTTCCCTTCTGTGCTCTGCTTTCTTGAAAGCCAGTCACTTTTTTTCAAAGACGACCTGTGTCTGATATAACTTCATTTTGTTAGCAGAAATAGTGTGTGAGAGGTTAAAAAACTGAAACTCCAAGAGAATGCCTGGATAGAAACTGAAGTTTCATGGAAAATGAATCACTACTGGTACTTGCATTACTCTGATGTGGGTATCACAGGGCTTAATATCAGACACAATATCCAAGCAATGTGAAGAAACACAGTGGGAGAGATACATTTCCTGTTTAATCAGAAGGAACTTTTGCTTCTCCCTCAAGCTGCAGCCTCTAGGTCCCTGGAGAAATCTCTTCCCCATATTAGGGATTGTCTTCAAGGGTGCACTGCTAAGGGCTAAATCCATTACAAATAACTGCAGGAAAAATTGATACTTGCTTAGGAAGGAATTTTTTTTTTATAAAAAACCTATTACCTAGAGCAAAATGACTGCTTTAGGAATAAGAAATTGACAGTTAATGTTTAATTATACCAACCCGCTGAAAACACCAATGCATACCCTTCTAGGATCTTCTCACGAACACTCCTACCTGCATCATCCTGTCAATTAGGGGAGGACTTAGTAATGCTGAGTGTCAGTCTCTGACACATGTTCTCCACGTAGCCTTTGTGTGAGTCTGTCTTTGTGTTCCTTCCACAGGGAAAGACAAAGAGAGCCTACCAATGTGGCCAAGATCTCTTCCTAGTCTTTGATTTTTTGTTTCATTAGTATTACTTTTTTAAATTTTTATTTACTTATTTATTTATTAGAGAAAGAGGGAGAGAATGGGCACATCAGGGCTACCACTAAAAACAGACTTAAAACACATGTACCACTTTGTGCATCTGGCTTACGTGGGTCCTGGGGAATTGAACCAAGGTCCTTTGGCTTTCCTGGCAAGTGCCTTAACCACTAAGCCACCTCTCCAGCCCCCAGTCTTCGATTCTTGAACTACTTGCTACCTGGTTGATGTCAGGCCGTACGGCGATTTGCCTGCGCTCATAATTTCAAGAAGGGATCACTGCTTGCTGTGAATGAGGGACTGCGTCTCTCGTCGGTCTTTGTCGTAGTCAGGCTTCCCATTGTGACGAAACGGATGTCAGGGACGGCTGAAGGGAGGAAAGATTTATATTCACTCCTGGTTTTGGAAGCTTCGCTTCATCATGGTGGGAAGGAGCGACGTAGCAACGGTGGGAGGGAGAGATAGGTGCAAGTAAGGAGACAGAGTACTGGATGAGGGACGGAGGGAGAGAGAAGTGAAGGCGAATGTATGTCTGCACTTGCTGACTATATTCTTCTTTTTCCTTTCATCCAGCTGCAATCCTATTCTATGGGATGGTTCCACTCACATTCATGGCATGTCTTCCCCACGTAGTTAATCCTCTTTGGAAGCGCCCTCACAGACATGTCCAGATGTGTGCTTTAATCTCAGTCCAGTCCAGTTGATTACCAGGAATAACCATCACAGCACACTTCTTCTCTGTATCCTCCACAACTCAGTATAGTTTTGTTCCATTTTTCCAGGAGGGTTAGTGATGGTGGCCTCCAGCCTTCATCAGCTTTACACTGCTTGAAAGAGGGTGGGACACATTTCTTTTTTCCATGCTTCCCTGTGGCAGGACACAAACTGTTGCTCAATAAACATGGATATAAGGAAGCACAGAGAGCAGGAAGAAACAGAGTTGTAATAGTGACTTGCTCACTGCTCAGAACACATATCCAACCAAAAGCAACTTCAAGAAGGAAAGGGTTTAATTTGGCTTACAGTTTCAAGGGGAAGTTTCATTGTGGGGAAGGTCTGGTAGCAAGAGCAGAGCTGATCACATTGTGTTCAAAATCGGGAAGTGAAGGATGAACAGGAAGTTGTGTTTTCTTCAGGGCTCACCCCCATTGACCCACTTCCTTCAACAAGGCTCCACTTCCTAAATGTTCCACAAATTTTCAAAACAGCGCCACCAGCTGGGGACCCAAGTGTTCAAATCCATGAGCCTCAGAGGGACATTTCACAGTTCCAATCACAGTGTGAGGGGAAAACAAGTAGGAGGGAGTGGGAAATGCTTAAGGGAAGGAAAGAGCAAGGAAGGAGAACTTAAAATCCAGCTATCCCACTCCTTTGAAGAAAGGGGAGCCTTGCCATCATGCTCATGGCCTGCTGAGAGATTCCATCTCTTAAGAGAAAGGAACAAGATTACTGTGGCATTCATGGTTGATAAAAGACCTTCAGCATGTTCTGTCTGTGGAATTTCAAGGCCACGCAAACTCCCCTGAAACTTAGTTATTTTAGGAAGTTATAGAAAATTTCATTGCAGTAATGAGGCTATAGCTATAACTGAACATTAAATAATTAAGAAGCAAATCTGTTTGTATAATTTAAAATCAATAGAGAGGTTTTGTTTTACCTATTATCAGATTGTTTTAGCAAACTTTCCTTTTTTAGTTAAAAAAAGTGTGATTTGACTAATTATAGCAAAAATAACTTTGCATCATTAAACTTCCCAGAAACAAATATGCTGTTTAAGGAAATGGTGCTATTAATGGACAGATTTTTAGCAAATGATCTATTTCTGTTTCTCCCAAGTCACCAAATCCATCAGAAAAAAAAATTTCAATTAAGATATGACATAAGGGTTAAAAGTTAGGTGTGCTATTTTCACTTGCCATTGAGAACTTTAAAAAAAAAAAGTGCCAGTAAATATATGTATTATTCACATACTTTAGAATACCTACCCTTTGCTCAGAATAAGTCATCAGTTTTAGTCTCTATAAGGAGAAGCATAACCCAATATACCATGGTTTCTAGGATGTGCCAAAATACCCTGTCTGTTATTTCCTATGTTACTATTGCAAGCTATGGGACAAGAATCCACTTCCTAGAGGAAGGTTTTATTTCAGTTTACGGTCCAAGGGGCACAGCCTCCCATGGTTCGGAAGGCATGGTGGTCGGGGAATGAAGCACCTCATCACATTTAGTCTTCAGTCAGGAAGTGGAGTGACAGATGCTGCTGCTCAGCCAGCTCTCTCCTTGTTATGCAGTCCAGGGCCCCAGCCCATGGAATGGGGCTGCTCACAGTTCGGTTAGATCTTCCCATCTCAATTAATCTAATCTGCAAACTTTCTCACGGACATGCCCAGAGATTGGTTTCCATGGGGATTCTAAATCTCATCAAAGCAACAATTCAATGGTAACCATTACTGTAATGTTAAAGTGAGATCGGAAATGCCCTTTCTTTTACAATTAACTCAGTTCAGATACATGGGCACAACATGGTAAAAATTAACCCAAAGAAGTAAGTAGCTGGCTTTGTAGAGGAAAATTCATGGAAATTTTTTTTTTTTTTGTTATAAGCTGTACAACACAATCTTGACCTTTTGTTTGACATTACAGTTCAGAAAAATTCATTTCCTTGTAACATAGTTCTCCTAAGAAGTTTGCTTCAACGATACAAAATAACATCATAAAACGCCACACACACACATAGCATCTCCATTCACTCCTTTGTGAGGATCCCCTGACAGTGGGCATATAATTTAACATTTTTCATCTAGTTGCTCAGAATAAAGCACACCATCAAATTGAATTATTTTCCAGGTTTTCATCTTGTTCTTTGATTTTGATTACCCAGCATTTTCTATCTCCTGCTCACTAAATTGGAAGGGATCACCAATCTTTGTGCGTGTGCTGAAAGAAAATATAACCTTGACGTGTAAGGAACAGGAAGGACTTCTTATGAAATAGATTTTATTTCAATAGTAATGGATTAATGATGCTTTTGATAACTCAGCCCAAAAAGATGCTGCTTACTAGAGAGAACACTTGGTACACTTGGAAATCTATTACTCACTTAAGAGCACAGGTACCATGCTGCACAGCAGCAGCTCTGGAGGGCTAATCCATCTTGCATCGCTGTGATGCACACAGTATCTTCCAACTTCTTCCTCCCTTTGGAAGCTATAGGCCTGTTCTCGGCTGCACCGTTTTGATTGTTAGAGACGCCTCAAGCAAGTTTCATCCTATTGGAGCTTTTTTTTGAATATTTATTTGTTATTTATTTATTAAAGAGAGGATGAGAGAATGGGTGTGCCACTGAAAACAAACTCCGGACGCGTGCGCCAACAGGTGCACACGTGCCACGCTTTCTTTATCGACCCTTCTTCCTGTGTACATTTTGGGTATTTCCTTACTGTGCTTAATGCTGCAAAGAATATTGAATACCTTTGATTACCCTCAACTCGATTGTGTTCCCCAGAAAAGAAGAGAGAAAGGGAGAGAGTCCTGCCATTAGAGACAGTGGGTGAAAGGCTGGGTGGCCGGCCATGATGAAGACTTCCCGTATCTGATCATCCCTGTTACTGGATGTAGAGAATGGTGTTTGGGGAAGAGTCTTTATCCTAGCAAAATCATTCAGGTGACTCCCTCTGGGAGAAGCTAATGGAAAGCTGTTTTAAAGGAAGTGCTTCCCAAGGTCTTTGCACTTGCATGTGCTTTCATTGGCTTTGAGAAGTATGATAGCCAGATTTTCACCTGGTTTCCTGAGGAGGGACAAAACACGAAGGCATTCATTCATTCATTCATCTGTTTAGCAGATATTGGTGGAGTGTTCTGCTCGTTGGGTGCTGCCTTAGATGTGTGAGACGTGCAAAGAGTGGGATACGTACGAGTGTGCGACCTGCTGAAACTGAGATGCTTATCTACGCCAGAAGTTTATTAACTTAGGAAATCAAGTGCTTGTGATTTCAATCCAGTCCACTCAACCTGGAATTGAATAATCTTCTTTGATCTTGAAGAGATTTTTGAAAATGATGAAATCATGCCCTTGAGAAAATCTTGGGTATGATTTGAACTGTCCCCCTGTGTCATGGACAGTAGTTAGCTACAGGCTGCTCACACAAGGACATGTGATAATCACCTGGGTTCATGCTGACCATGCTATTTGCCAGGGACCATGCTGACTTACTGAAGACTTTTTCTCCAAACTCTTATGAATAATCTGCTAAAATAGGTACCACTGGCCATGGTCCCATTTTGGTAGATGGAGAAATGGAGCCTTGAGTTCTGTGTCTTTGGTTTAATATTGTGGGAGGTGTTAAAAAAAATTCTTTCCTTAAGTGGAAGTACAAATGTTGCTTTTTCTCCCCTCCACACTGACTGTACAACTCAGAGTCCACTTCTGAGAGGTGGCCGATTGGGTAAGTTCCCTGTTGCGTGCCTTTCCTTGATGGCATGGGCACACTGAGTCACCTGAAGGAAAGAACTGAGGAGCAAAGCTGTGAGGCCAAACCCTGGGGAGGGAATATTGCATGCATGCTTATGCCGTTCTGCCCAAAGATGGTAGGGTGCGGAAAGTAGGACTGTGATGGATAAGGGTGTTAGAATTCAGGAAGTCGTCATACCGGGACATTGAGTTCCCATGTCTAGTTTGCCCAATGGAGAGCAGAGGAGGCTCTTTGAATTTGGTCTTCTTTGCCTCCTTGTAAACCAGGCTTGCTAATTCTCTACAGTTTGATAATGAGTCATGCAAAATAGGGGGTGACTACTTTTAGTACTTTTAGTACTTTCAGGGTTAGACAGCTTTCAGGTGCTGAAGTCCACACTCTTGTGACATGCCATGTTGCCCCCCCCAGCAGTTCCCTGCTGGCATTTCAGAGATGGTGGGTTCCAGTGTGCTGTTACAGTTGACATGGCAACTTGGCAAAGTAGGAGCTCACATGGACAGCCTTTATTGCGCTAGGTGTTAAAAGACAGATCACACCTTTAAAAGGTCAGCATGGTTTTGACTAACTATGCGAACATGGAAGGACACAGGCTGGGGCAAGCTAATTCATTAGTCTTCAAATTTGAAAAGTGATTTTGCCTCTCTTCAGAGAACTGGGAAAGGAAGGTGAGAAAGACAATCACCATTGTCAGGGCAAGCTCCATGGCTCTGTGTGTCTAGAGACAGGGGAGTGTTTGCATGTGTGTGTGTGTGTGTGGGGGGGGGTGTTATTGTCCTGTGTTTGCTTATTTTTGTTTTAATGTTTATGTTTTCTTTTGTTCTTTCAATTGAGATGAGTGATATGTGAGACTGTTGCTATTCTCTTGTGTACCCCAAGATTCATATGTTGGAATTCAGTCAGCAACATGCTGCTATTTAGAGATGAGGCTTTTAGGAGGTGTGATGGGCAATCTCGAGTGTCAACTTCATGGGATTTAGAATCACCGTGGAAGCACACCCGTGGTGTTTCTGTGAGAAGATTTTTTTCCCAGGAAGGTTTAACTAGTAAGGCAAGACCCATCTTCTTTGTGAACGGAACCATCCCATGGGCTGGGATCTTGGACTGAATAAACAAAAAGGAGAAAGTGAGCTGAGCACTGGCGTTTGTCACTCATTGCTCCTTTAATGGACTCAATGTGACCAGCTGCCTCATGCTCCTTCTGCCACGCCTTCCTCATCAAGGTGGACTGGGTCACCTCAAACTGTGACTCAAGACAAAGCCTTCCTTCCTTAAGTTGCTTTTCTTAGGTATTTTGTCAAAGCGATGAGCAAAGTAACTCATAGAGGAGGTTATTAGATTATGGTGATGGTGCCCTTGGACAAGAGGCTCCGGGGACCTTATTCTGCAGGTGCTGCCTCTGTACAGGTGCCTCACTGTACACTGGGGCAGTAAGCATTTTCCCTGTGGATTTTCCCCATCTCTAGAACTATGAATGGTCAGCTTCTGCTGTTCAGAAATTACTGATCTTTGGGATTCAACAGCTAGAATAAATGAAGGCAGGTGTGTTTGGAATGGGTGTAGTAGAAGGCCTCTGCACTTATTTGAAGAGGCAACACACAAAGCTAGATCTGCTGGTAGCCTTTTGAAAATTACCAATGGGAGACTGCAGTTGCCTTCCGGTGTTGTGTCAGGCAGTGCGTGGGGTCTGTGGCCGTGTGTGTTGGGGGAACTGAGGGGAGGCTCATGTCTGCTGAGCTCAACTCTTGCAGGTACCACCTCACTGCTGACACAAACCACATGACCAAAAGCAGCTTTCAGAAGGGAAGGGTTTGTTTCCAGGTTAAGCTTTTCAGGAGAAGTTTCATTATGTCAGAGAAAGCATGGAAAGAATCTGATGTTCTCCTCGGGGCCCTGCATGTGCTCAGGGGACATGTATCTGCACACACACACACACACATGTACTCTACACACATAGAAAATTAAAAACAAATAAGGTGATTATGCTTTCTTATGGAGAGTTGAATAACAATAGCCCTCTTTAAGTTATCTACATGTCCCAACTCTACCACCTTCTCTCTTAGCTTCATGACCTTAGGCAAATTGTGTAATCTTGGTGATGTCAAGTGGCTTCTCCTTGTGTGACTATTTCCAAAGGAATGGTGTGAGGACATTAAGAAAAGGCAGACTGTAGTACGTGAGGGCGATCTGGCTGCAACATCTGTCACCCCATTGATCGCCAGGGTTGATTCGGCTGATCTGGCTGGCTAGGCAGGTGTCCCCTTCTTCCCTCACTGCTCCATGTGCGTCCCTCCCGAAGCTGTGCACTCGGTCGAAGAGGACGACCTTCCCCGAATAGAGGAGGACCGGTCTTCGGTCAAGGGTATACGAGTAGCTGCGCTCCCCTGCTAGAACCTCCAAACAAGCTCTCGAGAAAAGGCAGACTGGGCTGGAGAGATCACTTAGTGGTTAAGTGCTTGCCTGTGAAGCCTAAGGACCCCAGTTTGAGGCTCGATTCCCCAGGATCCACATTAGCCAGATGCACAAGGGGGTGCATGTGTCTGGAGTTCGTTTGCAGTGGCTGGAAGCCCTGGCATGCCCATTCTTTCTCTTTTTTTCTTTCTCTCTCTCTTCTTCTCTCTGCCTCCTTCTCTGTCTGTCACTCTCAAATAAATAAAAATAAACAAAAACATAAAAAAAAGAAAAAAGAAAAGGCCGACAAAGTGCCTGCCACATTGTTCACTGTAAGCATGTGGTGGTTTGAATGAAAGTTCCCCTATAGACTCATGTGTTTTAAATACTTGGCATTGAACTTACTCAATAGCCCAGGCAGACCTTAAATTTTTGTTCCTCCTGCTTCAGCCTTCTGAGTAGATGGCCTTACTGACCCACACTACCAGGTTAAACTCAGATTTTCCTTGTAAGTTTCCATGGCTGACTCCCCATACAAAATGCCAAGAGTCCAGCCCACTTGAAATGAACTGAGAATGTCTGTGTGGCTTCAGTTAGCTCTGGGTTCTTCAACCAGTTGTGACTGAGTCTGAAACCCATGTGGAAGTCTGGGGAAAGGTCTCAGGCAGTGGTTCGCTTTCCTGCTTTGTACAAAGCCTTGGGTTTGATCGCCAACCCTGCAACAACAAAACAACAAAAATGTAGAATAAAACAGAGAAAATCATACAGCGATCTCCCTAACTTCATGAGTGAATATCCGTGTAAAATACCACTGAGGAAGGAAGGGAGATCCTGTTTCTAACATGCAAAGGGGTATCTCTTGGAGGATAGAGGCAAGTTGGCTGTGGAATTGGCTGCCCCATCCACCTTGGTTCTATCATTTCCCCTTATCATTCCACAGAGCAGGTAACCCTGATCTTCATTAGGCCTTGGTGTCTCTTTTTCTGTTTATTTGTTTTTGGTTTTGCTTTTGTTTTCGAGACAGGGTCTCATTCTGGCCCAGGCTGACCTGGAATTAGCTATGTAGTTTCAGGGTGGCTTGAATTCATGGCAGTCCTCCTACCTCTTCCTCCCAAGTGCTGTGATTAAAGGCATGCACCACCACGCCTTGCTCGGTCTTTTTTTAAAAAATATTTTGTTTTTTTATTTATTACTTGAGACTGAGAGAAAGGAGGAGAGAGAGAGTGGGGGAGAAGGTGATATAGAATGGGTGCTTCAGGGCCTCTAGCTGCTGCAGACAAACTCCAGATACATGCACCACTTTGTGCATCTGGCTCATGTGGGTCCTGGAGAATCAAACCTGGGTCCTTTGGCTTTGCAAGCAAGTGCCTTATCTGCCATGCCATGTCTCCATCTCTGGGGCCTCTTCTTTCTGAGCTTCTTCATTTGCCATGGGTAGGCAGTATGAGTCCTATCTGCCCCACTGGGACCACTCTGCCCCATTGCAAAGCACTCAGCCTCAGAACCAAGCCTTGCACTAAGAGCCCCTGCCAGCAATACAGGTGTGATCTTTGAGGAACTTCAAGTCCAGAGCACATGTTTCAAAGAAACACACTATGAATGGAGAATAGAGATGCAGGGAGATTAACATCCCAAAGGGAAAAATGAGAAGATACAGGCTCTTTGAAATGAAACAGAAACTGGAACAGACATGGGTTGGGCCTGGAAATGATTCACTAATGAGTTCAGACTTGTCTTTTGAAAAAGATGTGCCACCCCATGAAGAATTTATGAAATGTGAAAAGCAAAAAAAATTTCAAATTCAGAGGAAACAACTGAGGGCTCCAAATAGACTTTGGACATCTGGCCAAGTCCATGGGGCGGTGTCACATTTTCTGTGTCTTCCAGTGGGATGGTTTGAGAATGCTGCTGGTTTTCCTCCTCAGCATCAATCAGTTAACTTGAAAATACGTGAGAAGATAAGCACAAGTGGGCTTCCATTTCGATTCGCCACCCACAGTCATAAATCCAGATACCCAGAGGGCTCCTCAAAAGGTACTTGAGGCTGAGATGGCTCAGTGGATAAAGTGCTTGCCATGTAATTGTGAGGACCTCAGTTCAAATCCCCAGCACCCACACAAATGCAGGATGTATGTAGCAATCCACCAGTCATCCCAGTCCTCAGGGAGCAGGACAGGGGATCCCCTGGCAAGCTGGCCACCTAGACCAACGGAATTAGTAAGCTCTTGGTTCAAGTGAGAAACTCTGCCTCAGTAAATAAAAGAAAGTTGGGAGCAATCGAAGAGTGTATGTGATGTGAACCCCTGGCTCTGAATGCTTGTGTACACACGTGCACACACCACTTTACACCCACAAAGAACAAAAGGTGCTTGGCTTGAGGAAGTTTTTGGTTGAGGCATTTTATGAGGGTTCTGGTATTACGTGAGGTCACGTGGCTGAAGAAACCTGGATTTTCAGCGAATGTGGAGCACGTTGTCCTTTTGCCCTGTGCGTCTAAAAATAGACCAGGATATTCTTTTACCAAGTCTCGAGTGCACCTTAGCAGACTGTCCAGGACTGTTCCTAAGGCAGCCTTAAATCTGAGAAGGCAGAAGTTCACTCCAGCTACCTTCTCCTCACCTCCCCGTCTCAGCTTGTCCAAGATCAGTCCCACGTTTGACGACGCGGCTGACACAGCTGCACTGAGACCCCCACAGGAGACCAGTCACAAATCTCTGTGGATTTCCGGTTGCTCCTATTTTTTTCTCCATCAGAAACCTGGAGATGTGGGCCGAGGAACTTGCTCAGCCCTGAAGTGCTTGCCTAGCAAGCATGAGGACCTGAATTCCATCCCCAAAACCCATGAAAACAAAAGTGCTGGGTGTACTGGTGTGTGCCTGTAATGTCTGGGGTGGAGAGGCAGAGATGGGAGCGTAGCTGGAGATTGTTGGCCAGTCAGCCTCATCTACTTGGCAAGCTTCGGGCCAGCTAGAGACTCTCAAATGTGGGTGTCGCCTGAGAAACACTGTCATCTCACTTCTCCGCACACTTGCTTGCATACATGCACAAGAAAAACAATGGAGCAAAACAAAAAGAAATTAAAAGCTCACACTGGAGAAATGAATTGCCCATCCAGTTATCTTGTTGGGTAAGTCTGGACTGGGGTATTTTTATACTGTACTGCTTCTGAACTGAAGATGGAGGGCCTTTGTTTTGTTTTTGTTTTACACTTGTTCTCTCCTTTCCCCTTTCAAGTGTGAGACATCAAGCAAAATTTTGCTCTCTGCTGCCCCCTGTTGTTCTTGAATGGGAACAGCTGGGCCTCCACCTCTAGTGATTCTGAAAATAACCATCACAAAGAGCTTCCTGGAAGGTTGGATGTTGAGTTCCTGGCTACTTGGGAGGCTGGCTGGCCTGTGACACTGTCTTTTAAGTGAAAGTTGAACTGAGCCTGCCAGAAAACCATCACCAGCCACATTATTTCCAGGGCTCATGGAACCCCCAAAGGAGATACAAGCCTTTTTCCCGTTGACACATTGTATTCCAAATGCCTGCAGCTGGCTCTGTGGCCGTAGGTCCGTCCCTGGAGTCATTTTCAGTTACTCAAAAATCCTCTCCGTCCGTGTTGTCCTGGGCCCTGAATTAGCTAGTGCCTGGAGTGTGCAGGATGGAGGGACGATTGCCATGTCGTGGGTAGGTGGGGAACGTTTGACCTCCGGAGTCAGACCCTAGCTTCAACAAGTAGCTTCGATTCTTGACAGCTGTGTGACTTGAATAAACCGCCTCAGCTGACCCAGTACCTGTGAGAGGGGAAGTACAGCACTGCCTGATTTGAGTTTGGGGTGAGGAGCCGTCAGAAAAATGTCCCATTGGCATGTATGCTAGCCTAGTCATAGGTCACTTAGGGATGCCAGTGTGCTTTCAAGGAGAAGTCCTCAGAACATTCCTGTGAGGCAGGCCCACTCCTTGTTACAAGTAAGAATGCTGAAATTGAAAGATTTAGCAACCTAGTCACGGTTAAGAGTAAGATTTGCCTGGAGTCACTTTACTGTTTGTATTGGTATTTCTTTTTCTTTTCTCTTCTTTTTTTTTTTTTTTAAGTCTGTAAACAACAGAAAACATACTAAAAGAGCCTTTAGTATGTAAGAGTAGACCTAAAATGAACCCAACATGGCTCAGCGAAATTTGCTGGAGAGGGGCGGAAAGAATATCAGAGCCACACATTGGGTCATGATACACAGAGACATTTCCTCCTACCCATAACTGATGGCTAACCCCACAATGCATGACCCATATACCCCAACGAGGAGGATCACTGTGGAGCGGGGAGGACAGGGAGGAGGCTAACAATGATAACTACTTGACTGTATTCACTAAGTACAAATCTGATAAAAAGAAAAAGGAGAAAACAAAAGAGTAGTTATCTCACATGGTTGCTCTTGAAGGTAAGTAGCCTCACAGCCTTGAGAGTCCACAGGGAAGGGATATCAGGGTTCTTGGAATCACGTGGCTCTATCACTCCCTCCTCAGCATTCAGGCCTGCCGATTTGTGTCCTCATGGTGCGGAAGGGCTGCTTTCTGCGAACATCCTAGCCTCCTACAACCATGGTCAAGACATTACTCTATATTTAGACCAGAGGGAAGAGCTTCGTGTTCATTTATAAGGGAGCTGCAGTGGTCTACGGTTTCTAGGGAGAGGCCCCCTTCTCTGAATGGCAGCCTGGAGGCCTCTTCCAGAAAGAGGCTGTCAGCTGCTTTGCTGGCAACTAACAAAGTTTCTCTACCCAGGAGTGGGTCCATTCAGACATAGCCCAAGGCCAGGCCCTTTGGTCTGTCAACACAAACCCCATGGTCGTCATTTGAAGTACTTACCATAGATCCCAACACACTGTCGTTTTCTGCAGGTTATTCAGTGCTGGGTGAGTGATGGCATTTATATAATCTGAAGAGGGTAGCAGTTTTGCAAGTACACGTGGTTAGGACCACAGACTATAATCTTGTGCTAATATAGGCCATATTTTATTAGCTGGAGCCATATTTATGGGACTCAGAATCTCACCCACAAAGGAAATACTTGCTTCCAATTGTGGATCCTTTGAATGGATTCTTTCTTTCATTTGGGTGTTGGTTCTTTCTTCCTCTCTTCAATCTGAGTACCTAATTCCAAAGGTCTCTTTTCACCCACTCCCATCCTCTCAGCCTCAGGAGATACTGGCCACCTTCAAGTCGAAGAGCTGACGTCACAGAATCCTGTGATTCTATTTGCAGGATGGGTCAAGTAGAAATGTCCCAAAGAAACTTGGTGCATTGTTTTGACTTCAGTCTTCAATTTTAATGTCCGATTTTAGAAAATGAGGAAAAGTTCAATATGCTGGCTAAGGTGCCTCAGTTTCATGTCTAAACACTCTTTGAACTTGGGAAGCCTGATTTTCTGGGTTAGAATTTTGCCTTGCTCTCACGAGTGTTAGTCGGGATTCTCTGTAGGAGCAGAGTAGACAAAATGAACAGATGTTTATTATAACACGGATTTATTAGATCAACTAATACAACCCAGGCTGCATAGTCCAACAGTGGCCGTCTGAAGGCTGGAGAGGCTGAGAACTGAGTAGCCTAGCCACTCGGTGCCTGAGTCTGGATGCCTCAGCAGTCCCAATCTTGCACTGAAGTCCTGGAGGATTCTGGGAGGGCTGCTAGTCTTCAGTGCGTGCCGCAGGGCTGCAGAATCTGGGTTCTTATGTCCATGGAAGTAGGCAGCCATGGTGTCGATGCACAGGCCAGCAAGTAGCCAGGGCAGCCAGGCATAACAAAGGCTGCCTACTCCTGGACCTTCTTTATTTATCTGGTGGCCCTTGAAGGGCCTTTAGCTCGGAGGAAGGGCTTTCCCCCCACCCGCATTTACTCCTTCCTGGAAGCACCTTACAGATCTGCCTAGAATGTGTGTCTGTCTCTCAATTGATTCCTGATTGCATCAAGTTAACAATGGAGATTAGCTCTCACAGTTACTGAAGTGACTGTCTACAAAAAACGTATTTATTGCTGGGTGTGGTGGCGCACGCCTTTAATCCCAGCACTCGGGGGGCAGAGGTAGGAGGATCACCATGAGTTCGAGGCCACCCTGAGACTACATAGTGAATTCCAGGTGAGCCTGGGCTAGAATGAGACACTACCTTGAAAAGCCAAAAAAAAAAAAAAAAAAAAAAAAAAAAAAAGTATTTGCACAGTGGATAGAACTTTGCAGTGTTCACTAACACTCCCCAATTATTGTCCGTTCTTAAATCTTCCAAATGTCAAGGGTCTTTTCCTAGTAGCTTAATAGCTTAGGAAAAAAAAATTATTGAGTGACATGATGGCAGAATTACCCGCCCCTTTGTCTCTGTCAGCTCCGTGGTTAGTAGCTATGCTCACGCATTCTGGGATGTCACAGAGGACCCACCTCTTCATGGAGCAGAAGTTTTCGCTTTTGTAACTTTTTGTTTTTGAGAGGAGCACCTTGGAACTCCACACAAGGACAGTCTGAGATCCCGAGTGACTAATTCATTTTGACCTTGAACTATTTATTTGCCTTAAAGTAGCTAATGTCCAGATAACTAGACTCTGAGATGCTATCTCTGTGTTGGCTAGTTTTCATTGCATGCATGTTTGGTGGTGGAGGGGGGTCTTGATAATAATCAGAACTCATTTGCAGAAGTGGTTTCTCTTCCCTCTCCCCGCATCTCACCCTCCCACCATCAGCTTGACGCAATCCACCTCTGCCCTCAGCTCTCCATGGCCTCATCCATTCGCCCTCTCATGCTATTTGCAGGCCCAGTGCTGAGACCTCAATACCTGGTGGTTTTCAGGGGTTCGCAGTCCATCCCTGTCCACGCTCTACCCTTCTGACCTTCAGGTCTAGGACATCTGTTACTGAGCTGAAATTTTGAAACCGAACATTCAGAATTAAAGGACTGTGTTTCCTTTACACCCAAGTGTTTTTCTGTGATTGCAGTATAGCATCATTCACTGCTTACTCTGTCCTGTGCCTTCTATACCCAAGGCTTTTTTTTCATGTAAAAGTTCTGCTTGAACTAACTGTGTTGTATGTTGTGCCAATGCTGAGGTGCCCCTGAAGAAGACTCTCTGACACTGCTTATTAGACACAGCAATTCCATTCATTGAGGATCAAGTGCACTTTGGGATTTCTGCTGAAATATGCACCAAGAATAAACATGGAATCCCTGGTACCCATGTAGCCCTGAGCACATGGCCATGATGTCTGCTTCTCAAGTGTCCATGTTGGTTGGGCTAAAGTGAGGCAAGGTGGAGGGGTTGCTTGCGTTATATCCGACTTTTGCCAGGGTGGTCAGAAGAATGTGTCTTTTTTTGCATTAGGTCTCATTATGAGCCTAAATCCTCCACCCATTTCATCACTTTACATCAGCAGGTAGTTGTCGAGTTAAACTTAATTCTCCTCTTCTCTAAAGAATCAACCAGGTTTCTAGTCTTTTCTCACTAGAGACACTGTGATGTTTACAGAAGGACCGAGTGTAACAGGAAACAGGACTGGGAGTAGAGGCCCAAACCTGTAGCAGAAATCATACAAACAGAGCCCTTTCAGTATGTAGGAGATGATGAGAGGTAAAGTAAGGTATATGAGCAGAAACTCGCTCTTCCCAGATACAATGACCTTGGAGATATCACATGGTGAAAAGGATACATTTTCAGAGGAAACTGTGGTCCAGTGAAAAGTATATTCTTTGGTCAAGGATTAAAATATCATTCACCCATCCATATGTGTATGCGAGTGAACACTCATGTTCATTTTTAATCAATCAAGAATCTCTTATTTAACTCAGCACTTAGCTTTATATTTGGTCTGTATCTTGTGTGTATGTGTACATAGATTTAACTACGATTACATTACCACTGCTAACATTTTCAAGCATTTTTTTATTTGTGGATACATACATATTTGAAACTTTGAGATCACTACATCTTGCTTTTTCTTAAGATAGCATAAGCTAGGCATGGTAGCTCATGCCTGCAATCCCAGTATTGGAGAGGCTGAGGCAGAAAGGTCATTGGGAGTTTGAGGCCATCCTGGGCTATGTAATGAGTACCTTGCTACCTGTGTCAGGGTAAGACCCTGTTTTAAACAAAACGGAATACAAAATCACAGAAATGTTTCCTCATGCTATAAATTTACTTCTAAACATAAGATTTTATTTTTACTTACTTATTTTTAAATATTTTATTTATTTATTTGAGAAAGTGGGAGAGAGAGAAAGATTGGCCATGCCTGGGCCATCTAGGTTATGTATGTCCTGGAGAATTGAACCTGGGTCCTTTGAATTTGCAGGCAAGCGCCTTAAGTGTTAAGCCATCTATCCCACCCTAACTATAAGATTTTAAATAATTACACAGTGTTCATAATGCTTTGTGGCAAACTTTCTTTCCATTTGCTGTTTTTGTAAGGTGCTTCCCTAAAGAAAAGATTTGGGCTGGAGAGATGGCTTAGTGGTTATGCGCTTGCCTGTGAAGCCTAAGGACCCCGGTTCGAGGCTCGATTCCCCAGGACCCACATTAGCCAGATGCACAAGGGGGCGCACACGTCTGGAGTTTGTTTGTTGGAGGCCCTGTCGTGCCCATTCTCTGTCTCTCTCTATCTGCCTATTTCTCTGTCACTCTCAAATAAATAGATAAAAATAAACAAAAAAAATTTTTTAAAAAGATTTTCTGTATGTTTGACTTTTATTCTCATCCAACCCATAGCAAAGTTTTTACAGGGTGGATTTAAAGGGGATGAGGCACAGAGGCCTCTGTATCCATGGAAATGGTTATAGAACATCATCCTCTGATTCACTCATCAGAAAATTTGCCTCCTACTTATTTTTTTTTTTAATTTCTCCATGTGGTGGCATCAGATGGACCATGTCTGTTTTTCTTGGGAACATTTCTACAACTACTGAACAATATGGGACATGTTGTCCATAAGGCTGCTTGCCACAGATGCCTTTTTATCACATGTTGACTATCAAGAGCATTGTGATTAATCTTTCTCTCTCATGTGCTTTGCACCCCTGTTTGTCTGTTACTAGGAGAACAAATTAATCGTTCACTTTTCTACTCAATGTCCAACCACCTCTTCATCCACCTGGTGTTCTGGCTGTCCATTCATTAATCCAACAGCCATCCATTCTTCTGTCTATCATCTGCCACCCATCCGTCCATCTAGTACCAATTGTGTCCCAGGAAGTATGTTATATTATAGGGACACAGCGATGACAGGCATTGAATTATTGTCTTCAGAGCACTCATATTTTAACACTGAGATATTTATGTTGAGGTTTGAGGCTTTGGAGGAATTCATGAATTTCATGACATTATTTACAAATCATTATGCGCTACATGTAAAACTGGCGCGTGTTCTTTCCTGAATAAGGTGTCTTGTTCTTCAGGTCCTCCAAAGGGCCCTGGGCCCAAGAAGACATTCATATGAAGGAAAAAAGAAATGAGTGGGAGATACTGTTAATTGATTCGTTGTAATATGGGACGAGAACTACAAGCACGGAGCTGTGCACTGATGGGCGGTGGATCCTAATTGAGATGATACCATGGGCATTAAGCGCCATGTGGTGATCTTGGTGAACGCCCAAGGGAGAGTGCGTTGTGGGGAGGAGAACGAACACACTGGGAAGGCATCAGCTTCACAGTGGAACAGCACGTGCCCAGATCCAGGGCATGGGGCACGGCAATGCCCTTAAGAAAGGAGCCAAGGCTGTCAAAACTATGAGAGCTAAATTTGAAAGGCATTGTATACGTTAGTCAGGAATCCACGGGAGACTGGGAACAACTTGAAGAATATACATAGTGACCAATGTATTTGCCTTCTGAACTGCAGATATTCCTGGGAGGATTTTTTATTATGATTAGTTATGTACACAGTGTGTATACAGCCATGCTGGTACCATCGTTAGCTTCCTCCCTGTCCATCCCCTCTCTGCAGGGACCACCCTGTTGGGGAATATGGGTTGTGCATTGTGGAGTTAGCCATTCGTTATGGGTAAGAGGAAATGTCTCTGGGCATAATGACCCAACGTGTGGCTCTAACGATCTTTCCGCCCCCTCTTCCGCAAATTTCCCTGAGTTGGGCTCGTTTTGGGTCTGCTTCAGTGACAAGGCCTTGGGAGCCTCTGTGTCTCTGGATCTCTGGTTTGGTAGGAGGTTAGTGCCCTGGGAGGGTCTTGACCTTGCTCAGCTGATGTTTTATTTGATGGAGAGCAGAGGGCTGGAGCAGGGGTGTGCTCTAAGAAGTGGGGGTCTTGGTGCTGGAGATCCAGGAACAGCGAAATGACTTGGAAAGTCAATCTCAAATCAGATACTTCACTAATAAACAAGAACCACCACCAACCAGGGCTTATGAAGGCAACGCCAAACTAAAACAGAAACAAAAGAGAAAACATGAATGGATGGATGAAAGGCACAGAGAAGCACACTGAATTCTGAGATTAAACAAAAGCTTAGGATGTATTCATTTCCTGCAGCTGCTGTAACAAATGACTGCAATCTTAGTGGCTTAACAGAATGCACTCTGTCGCCTTCCAGTTCCAGAGGTCAGTGTCCTAAGTAGATGTTGCCAAGCTAAGAACATGAGTCAGGCAGGTCTATTTCCTGAACGTTTCCAGCCGCTAGACCACCTAATGAGGACTTTTCTCCACCTTCAGTGCCAACAAGAGTGGGTCAGATGATTCTCACATCACCTCCCGTGTTATGCTGTCCTTCCACATTTACATGTAGAGACGGTAGTACTGAGGATATGATCACTATCATCAGGTCAGCTCATTAGTGACTCTTAATTCCAACTATTACCTTAAGTCCCTATTGTGAGACCTCTCTTCTGCAGACCAGATATCGTCTTGTCTTTTTGTCTAACTCAGAACGCAAACTTGGCTTGGGAAGGCAGCTCAGTCAGTACAGTACTTGCTTTGTAAGTGTCAAGACCTGAGTTTCACCCCCAGAATCAACATTTTTTTTAAATTTTTTTTTGTTCATTTTTTATTTATTTATTTGAGAGTGACAGACATAGAGAGAAAGACAGATGGAGGGGGAGAGAGAGAGAATGGGCGCGCTAGGGCTTCCAGCCACTGCAAACGAACTCCAGACGCGTGCGCCCCCTTGTGCATCTGGCTAACGTGGGACCTGGGGAACTGAGCCTCGAACCGGGGTCCTTAGGCTTCACAGGCAAGCGCTTAACCGCTAAGCCATCTCTCCAGCCCCAGAATCAACATTTTGAAAATGCTGAGCACAGTGGTTTGTACTTGTAATTCTAACACTGGGGAGGAGGAGACAGGAGGATCTCCGAGGCTTGCTGGCTACTCAGGGTAAACTAATTGATCAGTCTTGGCCAGTGAGAGACCCTCTCTCATTGCATACACAAATATATACTTATGTCCATGCACATGCAGGTACACACACACACACACACACACACACACACACACACACACACACACAGACACGCACACACAAAGCAGCCTTGTAGGACAAAATCACAGAGCCCCTGAGTGTTAAAACTGAGATTTGAACCAGGATGTGTCAACAGAAACCAAAAGATAAACCTTGACCCAGTGTGGCTGATCAAGGCTGGTGGAGAATCTCATGTTCGGATGACTTCATCAATCAGTGAGTTTTCTTCAGAGTCTAAAGCTTGAGATTTGCACATTTCCCTGTGCCCCTCCGATGCAGAGCACAGCCCCAAGCAGGGTTTAGTGATCTTTTGACAACCTCACATCTCTAATTAGCTCCAGGGTCCCTCAGGGCAGTAAACAAATAACAAATCCCAGCACTCAGCCCTCTTCCTCTGCTGTTTTTGTGTCGGCCTCCAAACTCTGCACCTGGAGAGACTGTGCTGGAAGGAGGGCTGCCTACTCACTGATATCATCTTGCTTCTGATATGAAAATGATAGTCAAATTCCTAGTACCTGGCCTTACCATACCCCAGCTAGCTCCGTTTACCTGTGCCATCCTACCCCACTGAGTCACTGAGGTGTCAGACTCATACTTCTATTCCCTGGGCCTTTGCAGGTCAATTCCTCACCCCGGAAGGCTTGTATCACCATCTCCTGTTGATTTTTGTGGTCTCAAAGGTCTGTGAATGTCAATCTTCACTTGATTGATTCCCCCTTTCCCACCTTCATGAAGTGAATAAATTCATCTCACATCATATTTTTATTGCCCTTTATAGGTGATACTAACTTTGTAACTAATGTCTTCACAATAATGTCCCTCTTTTGTAGGGAAAGGGTCTGTATAAATTGTCACCTTATCATCCCCTGAACTGATTACATGGTAGGTTTTCAGTAAATTTTCTTTAAATAAGTGGTTCTCTAGTACGTATTCAGCACTTAGCTTTTCTCATCACTATTCCCTATACATTTACTCACCAATCCATCCCTACCTCCATCCATCCATCCATCTACCCATCCATGCAACCACCCACCCATCAATCTATCTACCTACCGACCCACCTACCCATCCTTCCCTCCACCAAAACCCACCATTTATCCACCCACCTATCTATGAAGCTATACATCTACCTACCCATTATTTACCTACCCCTCATCTATCCATCTGCTCACTCACCCACCCGGCCAGCCGTCAATCAACCCATCCATTATACATCTATCCACACACTGTCCCATCTGTCCACCCACCCATCCACTCAAACATCCATTTATCCACCCACCAAAAATTCCCTACCCACTCATCTGTCCATCTTCCTTAAAGACATTCTCCAGAGCATATAACAGTCCTTCTCTATTTCTCATTCCCATTTCTATGTCCTTCTTTATTCCAAAGTCAATAGTGGCATTCTTCTACTTCTTCTTTATTCCAAAATTCATAGTGGAATGTGGGGAAGACACATATTTATGGTGACCCTCATTACAGAAAATGTTAACTAAGTATCTACTATGAGCTTCACAGTAAGTTAGTATTGCCAGGAGCTGCGTAGAGCAGGGATTCGAAACATCCTCATCATCAGACATCAGAACTGGTCATGGACAATCAATGGTGTGTGGGGGTTGGGCAGGTAGTAATGCTGCAGCTGGGACACATCCCCTACGTGGTTCATTCTGGCCCCAGCTGCCTTCTGGTTCCTTCTCGTCTGCCCCGGGTCCACATAAATGAGGGGAGGGCCTAATGGATGTAAGATGCTACACAACTTCAACAAAACATGAATTCCCTTCTATTGTCTCCCATTTTAAGGAAACGCATTTTCCCTAAGAACATGCTTTTGTTGTTGTTGTTTTTCAAGGTAGGGTCTCGCTCTCATCCAGGCTGACCTAGAACTCACTATGTAGTCTCAGGATGGTCTCAAACTCACGGCAATCCTCCTACCTCTGCTTCCCGAGTGCTGGATTAAAGGCATGTGCCACCACGCCCGGCTGTATAGAAGATGCTCTTTTGACATCTTCATTAAGGGATCTGAAATGAACGAGTGTGTGGACATGGGCTTAGGTCCTCATAGTTTTAGGGTTTACATGTAAAATAATTAAAATGAGTAGCATGCTATTCTTCCATACATACTAGAAATTATTTAAGAACACAATATGTGTTCATGTCTAAACAATGCATCTGCGAAACTCAAATGAGGGTTTTTAGGTTATGTAATACATGATTTAAATTAAGGGCACTGAACAACTTTTTAAAGTTAATTCATTAATTAGATAGAGAGAAAGGAAAAAGAAAGAGAGACAGAGAATGAGAATGGGCATGCCAGAGTATCCTGCTACTATAAATGGAACTCCAGATGCGCATGCCACTTTGTGCACCTGGCTTTACATGGGTACTGGGGAATCAAATCCAAACCATTAGGCTTTACAAGCCAGTGCTTTTACCTGCTGAACCATCCCTTCAGCCCTCAAATGTGTGGGTTTTTTTGTCTAGAATTTTTTAACCAGGTCAAGGTATTCATATGCTGTAGAGCTAAACTGAACTTTGAGTAGGGACTGTGAATTAAGAAATAAAGGGTATAATAATAAAGGGCCATGTGGGTTCTGTTCATTCCCTGGTCATTCCTCTCCTGTTCAGCCCTACTTGATTTTTCATAAATAAAATCACACTTCTGATGGTCAGTACAAGTCCTGCAGAGGGCTTTTAATTGTATTTTCAAATGTGTGGTCCTCTGATCGCTTACCCCAGTGTAGCCATTGAAAAGGCCTGAAGTGTCTATGAGAAGCCCACTGTGAAATTGGCTTTCAGTTTTGGCTCATGTTTGCTCCAATGGCAAATGTAACCCATATCTGGAGTAGGCAGACTCTGCCTCAATGTGTTTGGATGAGAGACACTAGACACCCCCACTTCAAGAGCTTCCTTTCTTGTCACCTGACCCTGAGTTGCAATTTAAGAGGAAGGGAGACCTTTTTGAGGGTAAGTGGAGAGGCGGTTCCTCATCTGCTTTCTTTCTTTTGACTTCTCACAGAACTTGCCAGTAACAAGGATGCACATGTCCTTTAATGAAGCAGGTTCTATGTAAATTTTAAAATGCCCAAACTTCCAGAGAATGGACCACTAACCGGTGTGAGCCATGCATGGTAGCACACTCCTGTAACCCCAGCCCTCAAGGGCGCTGTATGACTTCTGGGGAGACAAGAACAAAGATCTGCTTACCCCACGTAGGGCACAGACTGTTGGCACAGACCCAAGAAATGATTCTTTGCAAGCCTATCTTGGTGAGCAAAATGAGGTTATTGCGGTCACTCAGAGGAACATTGATTGAACTCAGAGGTGTGAAGGAGCTTGCCCCGCAGTCGTGAGGACATAAGTTTGGGTCTGCAACACCCACATACAATCCAGACATGGCTGGTGATCCTGGTGCTGAGGAGACAGAGATAGGAACATCCCTGGGGCCTCGCTGGCCAGCTAGTCTGGCTGAGCTGGTGAGTTCTAGGTTCAGTCTCAAGTAAATATGAAGGAGAGTGACAAAGGAAGACACCTGACACATGCATGTGTGTGCACATTTACATGCAAGCATGCCCCCACACTCATGACAGACACTCATGCAGAAAAACAAGCATCAGCATGCCGAGAGAAGTATTACCAAGGGAGAGGTGGGCAATGGCCAGTATTCCACTTGAAGCCTGGAAGGAATTATTTTAGGAAAGTCAAGAGAAAGTCATAGCTAGGAACTTAGAAACTGAACAACTTGGGGTTTTGATCCTTGGCTCCACTGTGTCCCCAGATAACCAGCTCCTTGTCTGTCTTCTGCTAAGCCTGACTCAGTTTCTCCATCTGCATGTGCCCTCAGAGTGGGGCTGCAAGCATTCTATGAGATCCCGTTCCTTGATGCTTTAGCGACTAGTGAGGCCCGTTCACATTATTAGACAATCACTGTCCTCACCATTATTTCAGGTTATTAACAGAAATTGGGGTTAATGAGGCTTAGATAAACTTGAGTAGATGTGGATTGCTTTCTGTGTAAAACATTTAAAGTCATTTTTGAGACTGAAGGTGCAAATAAGAAAAGTCAAGATGAAGGCTCTTTTAAGGCGTCTAGAGTGAAGGTGGGGTGTTTAGACCATCACCCCAATTTTTAAATTAATGTATTATTGTTATTATTATTTATTATTATTATTTGCACATGTACATGAACCAGGGCTTTTGAAAAGTAAACAACAGATGCATACACTCTTTTTTAAAAATTATTTTTATTTATTTATTTAAGAGAGAAAGAGGCAACTAGAAAGAAAGAGAGAGGGAGAGAGAGAAAAAGAGAGAATGGGCATGCCAGGGCCTCTAGCCAGTGCAAACAAAGTCCAGATGCATGCGCCAACATGTGCATCTTACGTGGATACTGGGGTAACCAAACCTGGGACTCTAGGCTTCACAGGCAAGTGCCTTAACTGCTAAGTTATCTCTTCAGCCCCGTATACTCCTTTTTGTATCTGGCTATAGACAGGTTGAATCAGATCGGAGCCAGCAGGCTTTGTAAGCCAGCATCTCTAACCACTGAACAGTCTTCCCAGATCCCTCTCCCCATTTCTAAGCATGAGCTATCACAGAACTCTCCACTTGTACCCCAGACCAGGACTGCACATTAGATACAGAACTGATTGGCCCAGAATGGACTGCATTGCTGGTTAAACAACAGTAGAATCTTCTTTGCACCATTCTCCCTTGCTCCGTGGGCTCTGGCACAAGGCATAGTCTGGTCTGGTTGTAGTGGAAACCAGAGATCTCCGTGTCTCACCTTCAGCCCCTAAGCCACCTGCGTCAGAGCAGAGATGGAGCCTCGCCTCTCCCAGATCTGGTCTTCCAGGGTTTAAGAGCATGGGATCATCTTCACATGTCACTTTGCCTTTGACTCCACGTTGTCATGGGAACAGAACATGGTTTTTTCATGGTAAACGACCTTGTCATTGCTTTTCTATATGCTTTTGGTTATTGTGTAGATGTTATTTATAAGCTCATGGCAGGAAGTCCCAGGAGAGGGGCATTGTTCTGCTAAATTGCTCCCTGGAGGAAGGGGGAAAATTCTGCTGTACAGAAGAGGTAAGAGAGAGAAAAGAAAGATGAGCAAAACAAAATTTAAAAATGGAATAAATTGTTCAGAAAATCATCTTCAAAATTCCTCCTTTTTTGCATTCAGCATGACCATGCTTACTGGGGTGTGTTTATTCTTAAATTTATTTGGAGGAGTTTGGGGAGGGGTTCATGACCTCGTTAGGCCTCCTCCTGCTCTTCCTATCTCTGTAGGACTTTGCCTCCACCTGGTTGGGTTGATATTTTAGCAGCAGTCGGTAGCACCCTGCTTTGAGGATTCCCCCTGGAGGTGACTGTGCGTCATTGGTTGCAGCAGCGCTTAGGAGACCACGAGTCATCTTTCCATTGTCGTGGTCACAGTGTCTGCTCCCTTCCAATGCATCAGATGAGGACGCATAACTCCAGGACCACTGATGAAGGACCCCGCCACACCATAAAAGACAGGCTGTGTGAAAAATTCCATGGTAAGCCTCATATCAGACGCCCCACTATGTGGCACATGGGCCAGTCTTATGACTCGGTGTAATGTAAGATTGTTGCAGATTTGGGGATGTATCTAGTGAGTTTATTGATTCGTGTCATGTGCTGCGACTAGCCTTCAGCAGGCATCAGTCCACCCTGCAGGGGCAGGCGACTGCGTGTGGAGTGGCGGGTCTGGATGCAACCTGAGGTCCTATATTTCCAACAAGTTCCCAGGTAATTGCTGTAGCCCTCATTTGGAGTAGCCAGGGTTTGTTCTTCTTTTCAAAGGCAAAAGAAGTGGTGCTGTGTGTGAGTGAGTGTGTGTGTGTGTGTGTGTGTGTGTGTGTGTGAGTGTGGTAAGGAGAGGATGGAGCTGGGACCATAACTTTGTGCTTCTTGCTGCCCTTTGTTGCCTGGGGTTTCACACACTTTACAAACTTCGCCTCATTAATCTTCCCCACCCCGGGAGGGCTTGTGAGGCAGACACTGGTACCTTTATTTCACAGATGGAGAGGCAGCAGTGCCGAGGGGACGTGACAGGCCCAAGGTCACCCAGAGAGTCCCTGGGATGAATTCAGAATAGAAACCCAGCCACCTGCAACAAAGCTTGCCCCCGGGTGGCTCCAGTGAACCTTGCAGCCTGCAAAAGCACTGAGTCTCTTCAAGTTCTCTCTACCCACACCCATGAGCACTCATTCCAAAATTAGCTTCGTGCCTGTAACTCCAGCCCCTGCCCGGACCCAGGTTCAAGGTTGGCTCTGTGAACTTTTGGAATTCCTTATAAA
This sequence comes from Jaculus jaculus, assembly GCF_020740685.1. Lineage (NCBI taxonomy): Eukaryota > Metazoa > Chordata > Mammalia > Rodentia > Dipodidae > Jaculus > Jaculus jaculus. Next base: position 105,875,105 of record NC_059112.1, read on the forward strand.
ACCCACTCTCGAATGAGTCAAAGTCATGAACAATTAGTTACAGCAAAGAGAATCTCCCAGAAGAGACGCTTCACTGCTGGGTCCCGATGACTGCCACGGATGGTGCAAATTCTCTGCGCTGGCTTCCGAGTGGGCGTCTTCAGCAGCCGCGGCCAGCGTAGTCACCACGGATGCCCATGTCCAGATACCAGCTCAGTTCAGAATCTGTTGTGGCCTGGTCCAAGCACCCCTTTTCCCCACAAGATTCTGGTTCCAATCCATCTTGGGGACATGGCTAAATTGATGTACGTAGTCTGGCTCCCACTAACCGTCTCCTTCCCAGCATGCTGGTAAGCCACAGGCAGGAAAATCATGGACTGCATGGTCTAAGATGCCGTCTGTAGTTCTGTGAGCACAGGGTTCTCCAGTCAGCAGAGCACAGGCTGGGTAGGCGGGTTCCTGGTACACGAGGCGGAGAATGCTTCTCCATCTGCTTGAGAGTCTGTTGAGTTACAGGACTCTGTTGGTCTACTTGAAAGGAAATGTGCTCCAACCTGATTGGCTGTGTTTCCCGAGCTGGCCCTCATCTGGAGGGTCGCAAACTGGCCAAGGTTAGCATTCCGAGCTGAAATGTAAGGGCTCGTCATCCTCTTTCAGCTCCCTGTGCCTTGGGATATAGGTAATTCCATGATGACAGCACACACTGTTTCCTGGTAAACCGATTTCTGATGAGGTCCATTAGTCTAGGAAGGGTTACTTCTGTCTCCATGGTTACCAGCTGAAAATTGAGTCAACTTGAGTCAGTTTATTTCATGAAATATCCCAGAGAGGTAAATCTGTGGAGGTGTAATGGAGAGGAGTGGTCTCCTGGTTCTAAAGGAAGAGGGGTTGTGAAAATCTTCTGGAACTACGTAGACGTGATTATACAACATGGTGAATGGACTAATTGCCTCCAGACTGCTCACTTTGGCATAGTGGATTTTATATCTTGCAGTTCTCCTATTAGTAAAAAGTGCTTTTTCAATCACAAGAGAAAGAAACCAAAACAAGCCTCAAACCACTGCGCCATCACCACGTCCATCACTGTTTGAAGCCCTCTTTATGTAAGGGAATGTTAGTGACCAGATACATCATTTCTGAATTATTGGAGTGCTTTTTCTCTCTAACTCATGGGGCCTTAGAGAAAACAATGCAATGGGTGTGTCGTGTTTTACCTGTCTTTGTGATGGGGAATGAATGAATACCGGGCATTGTCCTGGTTGAAATGCAAGTTGTTTTCCAGAAGCTCATGTGTTTGAACACTTGGTCCCTGGTGGAGCCTTGCCGGGGGCAGTAAATCGTTGGGGAAAGTGTTGATATTTGATAGCCCGCCTGTACTTCCTGACTGAGGTGGGCTTCTTTGCCCCTGCTGCCATGTTACCCCCACGCTGGACTGTGTGCTCCCACGATGAAAGTCAGGATAAACCTCTCCTCTCTTAGGATACTTCGCTTCTCCTCCTCAGATGTTTGTTCACAGCAGTGAGAAAACAAATACAACTGTTTATGCTAGTCATGTCCTTTACCAGTGAGTGACAGTCGCCACCCCATTAAATGGGTTTGAATGATCATTTCTCCAAGCAGGTAGTCTGGCCTGGAGTCATTTAGAAGCCAGGAGCCATCTTTATGTCAAGAAGAATCCCGAGAATTGTGGTGGTTTGGATGTAAAACGTCCCCCATATTCTAGTCTTTGTAGTTAACCCTCCTACATTGTCCCCCACTGGAAAAGCCTTAGGAGCATGGAGCCTTGCTGGAGGAGGTGTGTTGTGGGTGGTGGCCCTGGGAATGACTAGTCCAGCACACTTGGCATTCAGAGACAGCGCTCTTGGACTGCGTCTGACGCTGCAAGTGACGTGTGGCGATGTGAGCCAGTCATCTGCTCTGCTCTGCTTCTTTCTCTCCACCATAATGAAACTTCCTCCCCAAACTGCAAGCAGACATAAACCCTCTCCTCCCACAACTGCTTCTGTTTGAGGGTTTTGTCCCAGCAATGAGAGGGTGATGGCAATGGGGGTGTATACATTCTCTTGTAAGATGGCAGCCTTGGATGTCAGGGATGTGGTAAGATCATCAACTTCAGCTGAATCTACATGGAAGGCAGACCTCATTGTTTCACTGTTATTTATTTTTTTTTTTTGGCAACAATCTAGTGTTTTGTAAGATCTGGCCCCTTGCCATCTACCACTCACACCTTGTAACATACATTGATTTAGTGTGAATCTGAAGTAAAAAACAATAAGCTCGCGTTCATTTTGTTCTTAAAATATTTCTTGCTTATTGAATTACTATTCGAGGTCCTGAGCTCTGTAGGAATCATGTACCCCAGTATTGCAGCAACCCTGTGGTGGATTATCGCGGTTCCTGTTGAATAAAGAGCCATGTTCATAATGGCAGGCACAGCAGCCCAGATCGTCTTGAACCCTGGTTAGTCTGCACTCTATACCTGCACCCTGAACTCACACTCCACCATGGGTCAGATATGCTGTGTGCTCTTATGTGGTCACAGACTCTGGGATGCTAAGAATCTTCTCTCTAGCTCCTCGGATTGCTTGATGCATCTGCTATTCTAAAGTACAATTTCCTCCTGCAGGGTTTTAGGGTCTGCAATTAGATCATTTCCTGTTTTAGTACTTGCTAGCATTTGAACCTTGGTCTATACACCATTTTTGCCCATTTCTTTCTATGCAAAATGATGGAGTACTGACTTCCCAGTAGAGCAGTTAGAAGAATTCGAAGAACTGACACCTAAGTCCATTTAAAGGACATGGGCTTCCCCTCTTTCACTTTCCACTGCTAGAATGGTCCTTCCAGCAGTAGCCATTCTTGTTATCGACCTCTAAGTCCTAAGTCCTCTTGCTCTACTGAAGACAACCATTGATGTTACAGAGAATCTGCCTATTTTTGATGTCTTCATTCTAGACAAGATCTTGGCATCTGTGCGTGAATGTGGTTTGCCAAAAGGCAGCTTGTAAGATAGCTTCCTTTGACTCCAATCATCTTCGTATGCTCTGCTCTCTAGATAGGTTTTTAGTTTTTATATTTTTTGTCCTGAAACCAAGACCCTCATTCCTTATAAGACACATGTTCCCAGCTTTGGCTTCGTGGCAGGTGAGGCCTGAAGGCCAGCAGGCCTTTCCTAAGGCTGAGGACAATGACAGCTCTGCAGGAGCCAGCGAGCTCAGCTTCGCTGGGCTGGAGGCCGAGGCCTGGTGTGGAGCTGATGGCTCTGGCTTGGTAGCCCTCCCCAAGTGCTCCGTGTCCTCGTAATTAAAGCCCAAGATGCTGTGACTGTTGCACTGGCCGCATTGGTTTGCTACATGTGTAGCGCAGTGGCCTGATTTCATCTCCTCATAATTAAAGTGTTCTGAGCAGCAGCGTGAGTCCTGACCTGAAAGAAGTCAGTGAAAGGTCTGCCCTCTCATACCAAAAGTGTGTACCCAGCATTGCGTTTGCTTTAAACTTGGCTCTCCCTACTGCTCTCCCTCTCCTTCCTCCTAAGAAAGAAGTTTGAGGCATCATCAGGCCCGAGGAAGGGTTGATTATTTACTTTAAGAAATTAACTACAATACTCTATGAACCTGTTGGCTTTTTTAGCCTCATCCTTTTTTTTTTTTAATCTTGTATATATATTAATTGCCTTCTTTTGAGGCACTGAGGATTGAACTCAGGGTCTTATACATGCTAAGCAAGCACTGTATATACATCATGTACCCAACTTTTATCACCAATTTAAAAGACAAAAAGGGCTACGCCAATGACTCCGCAGGCAAAAACACTTGCTATACAAGTAAAAGGGCCTAAAAGGGCCTGTTTCACTCTGAGTTAGATTCTCCAGTGCCTGTATAAAAGTCTGGGTGTGTCTATGCATGCCTGTAACCACAGTTCTGAAGAGAGCAGAGATGGGAGCCTCACCGGAGGTCACTGGTCAGCTAGCTGGTCTGTCTGAAACAGGGCAGCTCCAGGTTCTGAGAGAGATTCTGTCTCATGGAGACAAAGTAGATGAGCGATAGAGGAGACCTCTGACATTCTCCTCTGCACTCTATGTAGGCACGTGTGGCATGTGACTCTGCATCTACATCACACATCATATCACATACATACCACACATACTCTAAACACATGAATGCACAGGCAAAAATGAAGTTAATAAAAAAGGAAGGTAAATAGACTTAGGGAACATTCAGACATACAAGGACAGGTTTCAAGATGTAAGAGTCACTCAGGTAATTAAAATAAAATGTCTGGAGTGGCCTTTCGTTTTTGAGCATGGTCCCTTCAGTAATGTAAATTTTCCTTACAAAAGAGCTTCTTACCAGAACTGCTTGTCCTGAGCTTGGTGTTTAGCTCTGAATTAAGCCACTTCCCCAGTCTGTGTCCTTGTAAGTCATACAGACACACACTTTTCAACATCACAGATCATTATATGGCAAGTAGCCTTTGAGAGCATCTTTTCCTGCACTGAAGGCAGATCTCTCAGTATCAGGAGAAAGGGGAGTAATGCTGTGAAACACTGTCTTGTCTCCCTGACATGAAGTGGCTGTAGCATTTATTACCTCACAGCAACTATCATTGCCTGCACGAGACCTTCGCAATATTGGGTCCGTCAACATTTCTTTGTGGATATAGAAGAGGGCAAAAAAAAAAAAAAAAAAAAAAAAAAAAAAGACATGAAAGTAGAAGTGGGACAAGTTGGAAAGAAGGGATTCAGAGGTAGGAGGACAGAAGGACAGAAGAGGGTAATAGGGGATTATGACCAAAGTACGTGACATACATGTGTGGAAATTGTCAATAAAAGAAGTTTAAAAAGGAGAGAAGAAAGACAACTTTACCTGTGACCGAAAGAGGCCTTTAAGGGCTTTTGTCCTCCGTTTCCCTCCTCTGTTTCTAACTGTGATTTTAACATGAGCCATGCACTTCAGATACGGTGGTTGGCCTTCTTGTGAAATTGTATAGGCAGGGCATTGAACCACGCTTTCCTCTGCTTCCAAGTTTGTTAGCTTGCCTTGTCTCTGAATCACAGCTATTCAAACCATGCCATCATTTCTATCTGAGAGTGAGCATCCATTCTTAGACCAGCCAGTCCTCGCCAAGCCTTGCCTCCTGAGTGATATAACAGGGCTAGGCTTGCAAGTGACTTATAAATTTGTCCTTTCCTGGAAAGCAACGGAACTGGGGACTCTGCAGGGTTCTTAGCAAGATTGGGATTCTTGTGATGATGCTGTCCCTTCTTTTTAAAAATGTATTTATTTATTTGAGAGAGAGAGAGGGAGAGGGAAGAGAGAGAGAGAGAGAGAGAGAAAGAGAAAGAGTCTAAAGCCACTGCAAATGAACTCCAGATGCATATGCCACCTTGTGCATCTGGCTTTCATGTGGGTACTAGGGAATTGAACCTGGGTCCTTTGATTTTGCTGGCAGGTACCTTAACCACTAAGCCATCTCCACCGCCCCCCTTCTGAAAATTATGTCCTTGTGAGGAATTGCTGAGTACTTCACTTTGAAGGGCCTTTCAACTGAATGTTAAGGCCAGGAACACTGAATGCTGATTTAGGAGACGGAGGTCAAGGTTGTATGTTGTGAGTGGGAACATGTAGCGTGTGCTCAGCATGTTGGATGGGCCAATTCAACCTCCATCACACTGACTAAGAGTGAAGAGCTGTGAACCTTATGGCTCCAGGCCTGCCTGTGGCAGTAAATTCTTGGGTCTTGGGACCTTGTTATCCTCTCCTGAGAAACAGTTGGAGGGAGGATATTATTCCACTCCACAGGGAATGTTTTTTTGGGGGGGTGAAAGTTGAATAATATAATGCATGGGGAAGATCTTAAACTCCCAACATATTGTGGCCTAATATTAATTATAATAATATTATTACCGCTTATTAAATTATTCTTTCTGTTGTCCTTTCAGTATAGGGTCATACAGGACAAACACCTGCCAGTACCCGGAGGCAGAACAAGTGCGTGTGTAGCTTGTGAAACCCATGGGCTACTGTTCTCCATCAGGTGAGGGCAGACGCTCAGTCTCGTCCCAATGTTTTGCCTCGATTGTATTCTGGCTTCTGAGTCTTTGTGAGCCCAGCCAGCCAGCAGCAAGAAAGAGGGAGCAGGAAGCTATGGGTCCTGAGGAAAATGTTAGAAGTCACATCTAGAGTTTTGTTTCTTTTGACATTCCATTGGTCAGAACTTGTCATATGACCTCCACCTAGCCACATGGTAGGTTGGAACAAAGTCTCCTTTGAACCGAAAGAAACGCCAGGGGATTGCAGTTGACCCTGGTACAATTTTTGGTAACTAACTTTCTTGCCTGTTGCTCAGTTTCAGAGAAGATAAACCGTCTAACATCAAATTATCTTCCCTCTCCTATCAGCCTATCTTATTTGCTTCTCACTCTTCAAAGTTTCAGTGCTCTGTTACTCAGCTTTCCCGAACCTTCCAGCCTAGAACCCTGAGATATGCGTTGCCTTTCAACCCTTCACACTTCCACAGTCCTATATCTAAAGTCATTGTTTATTTCCTTGTTCGTGTGTGTCTGTGTGCACACCCTCCGGCGGGTGGGAGCAGATGTGTGCGGAGGTCAGAGGTCAACTTTGTTTATGTTCGGCCTTCTTTGATATTTGCAGCTGCTAATGAAGTAGCGGCTGCTAATGAAGTAGGGGCTGCTAAGGCGTACCTGCCCACGGGTGCGTTTCCAGGAGGCGTGGGGAAGAGTTCCTTAAAGGCTCAGCATTTAATGCCAAGGGCCCAGTTCGGACCTGTGTGGTCTGCAGCCTCTCAATGTAGTAAAAAAGTATAAGCCAGGGCTCGGGCATTAGCTGAGTCCTAATGTCAAGGCCATCACTTCATGGCCATGCCATGCGATCCCAGACCTCTTGTTTCCTCATCTGGAGGGGAGCGACACGTCCCACGTGAGGTGCGTGACGTGGTGTGAGCGCGGCATATCCACCAGGCTCGGCAGCATGCCCGTACCACCGTGAGAAACGGCAAAGGTCAGGAGTGGGTTGTGGTTCTGTCTCAGCATTGCTAATGGCCAGGGGCATGGGGTGGCGAACGAGCCGCAGGGAGCATAAGCTGATAAGCCTGTTGTCTGCTGGCGTGATGACCAAAGCAAACTTGGGAACGGCAGACACTCACCCTGCCCGTTCTACATTCAGACCTCCCAGGGGAGTGTCACTGCGCTGCCACAGAAACATCTGTAGGGACCCTTTCTTCATAGCGGGCCGTCCACTTCTCGTTGCTGCCCCTACTGCTGGCGACTGCTGTCACTGGTTGGCCCAGGATCCACGGCTCCATCTTCTCCCCTTGTGTCCTCCATGTGTAGGATCGTCCTTCCCCCTTCAGAAGGACTACTGTGATGACATTAAGGACCCCCTGGATAACCCAGACTGAGGACATTTAGAGGCTACAGAGAGGAAGGACAATGCCTCTGCATAACCACGAGACAGCTGAGCACTGCACGTTAGAAACGATAGTCAGGTTTCCAGCTTACAAGGAGGTGGGCCCAGTCACCAGAGATTTTCTCCTACAAGGTAGATCACCTGGGCAAGGAGTGGCGGGGGACACCTGAAGGACAATGCTTTTATTTTCCTGCAGGCTCTTTGCTCATTTCCTGCTGCATTTTTATTTTGATTTTTTTGGAGAATTCTTATTTTACGAATCAAGTCACCTGCAGCATACAGCCATCACCACCGCCTGTGTGTTGATGGACGACATTTGTATTGTATGGACTTTCCGGTCAAATTTCAACTTCTAGTCCTCTGAAGTTTTTCAAGAGATCTGTAAGAATGTCATATTGGGAAATGCTGGGTCTTTTCCTGGTTTCATATCTTCTTCTTGTTCCCAACAAAAGCCATTTTGTTGGTCACCTCAGAAATTGAAGAAAGCTTGTGTGCATGCATATGTGTGTCCACGTGTGTGTGAGTAGACGTGTGTGTGTGTGTGTGTGTGTGTGTGTAGAGGCCAGAGGTTGATGTTAGGTGTCCTTCTTGATTGATCTTCACTTAACCGTGCTGAGTGAGGCCGGCTTTCTCCCTTGAACCCAGAGCTCATCGATGCAGCTAGTCTAGCCTGCCACCTTGCTCTGGGAGTCCCTTGTGTCCACCTCTTGAGGGCTAGGGCTACAGGAGGATCCCCACACTCACCTAGCATCTACGTGTGGGTTGGGAATCTGAAACTCCTGAATGCTTGTACCACAAGCACTTTATTCACTGAACCATCACCTCAGCACTAGTTTTTAAAAATATTTTGTTGTTGTTTATTTTTATTTATTTATTTGAGAGCGACAGTCAGAGAGAGAAAGAGAGAGAGAGAGAGAATGGGCGTGCCAGAGCTTCTAGCCACTACAAACGAACTCCAGATGTGTGCGCCCCCTTGTGCATCTGGCTAACGTGGATCCTGGGGAATTGAGCCTTGAACCGGGGTCCTTAGGCTTTACAGGCAAGCGCTTAACCACTAACCCATCTCTCCAGCTCAGCACGAGTTTTTTTAACTGCTGAAATATAATGTAGTTATTCAATGATATATTTGTTGTATAGAACTTCTCTTGTAGTGTAAACTTAAATTTCCCCAGTGTCCATCTGCTTTCTCTATGTGTGAGTGCGCTTAAAAATACATTTGCAGTCATTATTGCCTGGGTGAGTTATAAATCCTACATATTAGAATTTTTATGCTTTAGAAATAATAAATGAGGGCTTACCAATTAAAGATAAAAAATTACTTGGCTGGGGATAGTAGAATATTTTATCAGTATTATTAAAATTTAAGGGCAGCCAAAAATGCTACAGGAATCTTTGTACAGCATTTTAGTTTAAAAATTTGACATAGGGATATGTTACATTCTTTTTTTCTCCAATTTTACATCAAACAGGTCATACATATATTTACAAAAGAATAGAACTCTGGTTGAACTGGATCAAATACAGAAAATACAGAGCCTTTGGTCCTGTGAAAATAGATGACTTTGTCCCTTAAATTTGGAAATCGCCTTCTGTGTATTTTGAGTCCCTAAAATTTTTACTTTTCCCTTTTTCAAAATGAGGAGAATTGGTAGTAACACATGGAATTGATAATAAGCTTATATGAATTATTATTAAAGCAGAGACTTCATAACACCAGCAGTTATTAGCATGCTGCTATGGAGATATAAGGATCCATTTGGAGCATGAACACACTAGATCCCCTCTGCTTGGTGTTTGCCCCTTGTCTCTCACCCTCAGCTGATCTCTGATGCTCCGTTTTTTTTCCCTGTAGGTCACCGTGACTTCTTCACAGTCATCACAATTCTCCATAGTTCCATAAATAACCTCTCTTGAAAAGCCATGGTTGACACAGATTCCTGGGCAGTCACTAAAAACATGCATGTATAAAATCATATAAAACATCTCCTATAAGGAGGGAAAATGCCATGCACTGCACAAACTTAATCACTACCTAAGTAGTGTGGCTTTTGAAATGGTCATTTGTGAAGTGAAGTAGACTTAATGTCAGATTAAAACAGCAACCTGCTGGGCTATTTCAGAAAACAAAACCCTCCAATTAAGATGGATCCGAGAGGATGTGACATCAATCTGTCTCAACACGGAGCGCCTTCTAAATGAAGGGCGTTCTTTAGTGATATGAAAGGTGACAAGGAGAGCTGTCCAGAGCGCTGGCTCACTGTGGGGGGGGGGGGGGAGGAAGGTTTACTTCCACAGGACATGTGACCTTGTCTGAAGACACTTTAGAAATATTTTTTAAATATTTTATTTATTTGTTTACAAGGAGAGAGAGAGAGAAGGGAGCACACGAGAATGCATGGTCATGCCAGGGCCTCCTACCACTGCATACAAACTCCAGATACATGCTCCACTTTGTGCATCTGGCTTTATATGGGTACTGGGGAACTGAACATGGGTCATCAGGCTTCACAAGCAAGCACCTTAACCAGTTTAACTGCCAAGTCATCTCTCAAGCCCCTGGAGACATGTTTTTAGTTGTCATAACCTAAAGGACAGTGGTACTAGCCTCTATTGGGTAGAAGCCAGAGACTCTTGAAAACACCCTATAATAGACAGGGTAAGCTTCTACAACAGGGAGTTATCTGTCCCCAAACAGTAGTGATGAGATCCCAAATCCTCGTTTGGATAAAGAGAAGGAATAGATACAGTCAGAGCTTTGACCATTCAAGACAGAAACAGTAGGGACCAGGACACTTACAGGAATGGAAAGGAGGGAAGAAATTCTTGTGAGTTCATGATACAGCACTGGGGGTTGGAAATAATTCTGGATGAAGAGGGATAGACAGAGGGAGGAAGAAGGAGAGGAGGGAGAGAAAGAATGAGGGAAGGAAGGTGAGAGGATGTGAAGATATTTCATAAAGAGAATTAGCCACACAAGAATGATATGCATTATTCCTTACAGTGAATAGAACACTGTTATAGGATGTAATAGACATCATTTGAGCAGCCAGAAAAAGATGCACATATTCACAGGCTAGGAAGGTAGCTCAGTGGGTAAAGGGCTTATCTCACAACCATGAGGGCTAGACATCTGTCCCCAGTACCCACATAAATGCTGAATGGGCATGATGACTGGTCCTTGTAACCCCAGTGCTGGGGAGGTGGAGACAGGAGAATCCCTTTGGTTCACTGGCCAGCTAATCTAGCTTAATTGGTGAGCTCCAGACTGGTGAGCGACCCTGTCTCTAAAAAGGTGGGTGGTCTTCCTGAGGAATGACACCTCAAGTTATCCTCTGAACTCCACATGCATTCAAACACTCCTGCCCATGCCCCCACAGCTGCACAATCACAACCGTGCCCGCATATGCGTGCACATATACATTGAATATACATATGTATATATGCATATACATTGAAGCACAAAGAAGCACACGTCCGTGCTGTAGCACACCATAGTTGTTCATGCAAGTCACAATGAGCCCCTGCCACAACTCATAATCTAGCCTTGATAAAGCTGACTTTGGGGGCAAAATTGGATGGATTTATTTCCTAAGGATCCTAGCGTATCACCTGATGGACAGAGTGCAGCTAGGAAACCACTCACATCTTTTTGAATAGAATGTCCAAGGAAGTTCTCTCCTTGGTTTCCTACACAAGACTGAGTCCATTAGTGTTTCATCATGTATGGGGGAAGGGCTCTGAAGACCCCGTGCCTCGTGGAGTAGGCATTGGCAGAAGCGGTGTCATGGTCTTCAGTGATGTAGCTGGTCAGTGCCTATAGTCCAGTAAAAATCTCCCCAGCCATGTAATTCTGTCAACTCTGCTTTCTCAGTAAGTAAAAAGGGAAGTGCATGAGAGTAGTTGGAAAGAAGGACTTAGTGGGAAAAGGAGTGAGATGAGAGGGCAATTGGAGGAGGGGTAAGACCGAGAAACATATGTACATGCACAAAAGCGTCTAAATAAAAATAAAATAAAATGGCCACACATGGTGGCACACACCTTTAATCCCAGCACTAGTGACATGAAGGTAGAAGGACCACTGTGAGTTTGAGGCTAGCCTGAGACTACAGAGTGACTTTCAGATCAGCCTGTGCTAGAATGAGACCCTACCATGAAAAAAAAAAAAAAAAAAACAAAGAAAATAAATAATAATAAGCCGGGTGTGGTGGCACATGCCTTTAATCCCAGCAAATGGGAGGCAGAGGTAGGAGGATCGCCATGAGTTTGAGGCCATCCTGAGACTACATAGTGAATTCCAGGTCAGCCTGAGCTAGAGTGAGACCCTACCTCAAAAAACAATAAATAAATAAATAATCCTTCTTAAAACTAATAACAAAATTAAAAATGTTCTTTCTTCCCCTTTTACCTACTTTGTGATTGCATTTTTTGAATGGATGCTAAGGGCATAATTAAGTCACTCAAAGGAACATCTTATAACAGTGTTAATGTAAATCCCTGTAACTGTAGCACTAAAATATATCTCTTCTAAATACGTTATGTGTTTGTAATGTGAGTCATTCGTGCTGGCTGGCACAGAAGAAAAATATGACGATGAGGGCAGTATAGTAATGAATTAATTTTAGGGCAAAGTGAAGAATGATTGGGAGTGGGAGGGTATAGGAAATGAGGGCCTTAAGCTGGAGAGACGGCTTAGCGGTTAAGTGCTTGCCTGTGAAGCCTAAGGACCCTGGTTCAAAGCTCGATTCCCCAGGACCTATGTAAGCCAGGTGCACAAGGTGGCGCATGCATCTGGAGTTAGTTTGCAGTGGCTGGAGGCCCTGGCATGCCCATTCTCTCTCTCTTTCTCTCTGCCTCTTTCTCTCCCTGTCTGTCACTCTCAAATAAATAACTAAATAAAAATAAACAAAAATGTTTTTTAAAAAAGAAATGAAGGCCTTTATCTCTGCTTGAGTATAGATAGTGGGGCCTGAAATTGAGACATATGCTGGAAGTATGATGAGTTCACCATGAGAACAGCATAGTCTGTCATCTTCCATCGAGGGGCTAACAAAAGGCTATAAGCATATGGTTGTATGGAAGTAACTCACTTAGGATATCTGACCCGGGGGAACAGTGGTTTTGTTCTTAAGAAACACAGGCTAAAGTTATGATATTAAAGACTTGCTAAAATATAACCTTTCTTGGGGCAGGGCAGATGGTTCAGTGGTTAAGAACACTTGCCCTACAGGCACGAGGACCTCGTTTAGATCCCTAACATCCCTATACAAAAGCCAGGCACGGCTGTGTGTGCCTCTAGTCTCCATGCAGAGGTGGGCAGAGGCCAGACTCTCACTGGAGTTTGCTGGTCATCCAGTCTAACAAACAATGGCAAGCTTCAGACCCAGTGAGAGACCCTGTCAAGGAAATAAAGCAGAAAACTTACGGGGGGGGGGGATACCTGACTTTCTACCCTGGCCTCCACATGTGTGAGCACTCACATGTGCATGCAGTGTATACACATACGCCATGGCAGCACATTCTGCAGGCTTCTAGGATTTCTGCTATAAACATGTAACAGTGAAACATATTATAGGCTCATAATTTACTTAGAGTGCTTATTGAGCATGTCAATCCGAGAGAGATACCAAATTTAACTTTGACATGTTGAGTGATTGTCACTGGAATAATGAAAATGCATTTAAAACATCAGATCGGGAGTGAGTTTGGTGTAGAGGATGGAGTGAAGCCAGATTTGAGTATTTAGTTTGGTACGAAGAAAACATGTGTCGAAGCAAAGGACTCAGCAGGCATTTGGAGGACCTAACATCTGGGAAAAGGAGAACCAGCTTGGAGATGCCTGTTGAGTGAGCATTTAAAAGTGGCCGAAAATTGCTCCCTCAGCCTTTGAAGTCTCTTATTTGTTTGCTTTTCTAACTTTTTTCTGACTGAGGAGTGGCAGGGGGACACATTTGTAGAAGATGTATCAGTCAGCTATTGTCACCATGATGCTACATAACAAATCATCCTAAAAATGTAATAGTTCATATTTTTTTATTGCTCATGGGTCTGTGGTTTTGCAGTACGGTGAGTATAGCTAGCCCAATTTGTGTTGAAGATGCCAAGCCTCAAGGTGAACCCAAATCTAACCCTGATAGTTTTCATCTTTCTGACATTAGGTCCTTCTGGAGGCATCTTCTTCTAGTCATGCACTAGAGATGGCTAAGATGGAATTACCATTCACAAAAGCCTATTGTAAGCTTCTTCTCACACCATGTACCCTAACATCCCATCTGTCAGAGCAAGTTAATGGTCAAGCCCAAGGTCAGGCACTGATGGCCACAACAGAATAGAATAATATGGTTCTGAGTTCAACTGTACCATAAAGAAGTGAAGAGTCAGGAATAGTGATTAGGCCAGCTATAGAGAGGCGAAAGGAAACCTAGGTAGGGGTGATTTGGGCTAAGTCACATGTTCTCACGAGCCTGAGACAGATGCAGCTATATTTATAAAATTTGTATTATTTTTGAATAATCTTTTAAATTTATTTTTAATTTGTATTTATTCCCTCTCTCTCTCTCTCTCTCTCTCTCTCTCTCTCTCTCTCTCTCTCTATATATATATATATATATATATATATATATATATATGTATGTATGTATGTATGCAATGTATTTTGATCCTATTTACCTCCCATTTCCCCTCTCTTTGAGCCTCTCCTCTTCCCAACTACTTTGATGTATTTATTTATTGATTTTTGTGATTCATTGATTTTAATTACAGTTGCTTTGCATCAGTAGAGGAGGGGGATTATTTACCAGAGCCCTGGCAACTTACCAGTGGAGACACCACTGAAGAAAATGTCACCAATCCTCCAGCCACAATTAATTGCTAGTCACTCCTCAGAAAGGCATGGGAGCCTCGTTCCCTCCTCCGCCATCCGTGATGGAGTGTTGCTGGGCCCCATGTTGTGCAGGTCCTGGGCCAGTCACAGCAGCCACTGCGAGCTCAGGGATGCAATGGCCATGCCATGTCCTTCAGGCAGTTGTTCCTCAGCACTCCTCCTGTCTTCTGCTCTGACTTCCTTTTGGTTCTTCGCATTTCTTCATACCACCTGCGTGGACCTGCTGATGGGATTCCTGGCAGCCATGTTGCCTCAATGAAAAGACAAGTGTTGGCACAAACCAAAGCGATACCTGCAGCTGCTAAAGCAAGGCCAGACACCGCCAGCCTGCCCCTGTGTGGACTCGTAACCTGGAGGCCATGCCTGCCATGAGGGCAAAACGCCAACACCCGTAACGCGGAGAGGGCCACTCAGGAAGGAGGCAGAACATGAAGCTGAAAGTCGACTTTACCAGTGTTGGGGGTTTAGGAGCCTCACGGGTCCTGCTGTGCCATGGGCACTCTAGAAACGTTTATTGTCATGAACGGATTCAAAGTGGTCAAAGAGGCTACACTCCCAGTAACGAGGTATGTGTAGTGATCAACCACCAGGCTACTCTCCTTTGCTCCCATTTATCCCAGAGAAACTCCTGTCACCACCCTCATAAGAATGACAGCTTATTACCAGGAACTGAGATGCTGAGGTTTCCATCCCGCTGTTCTAATCCAGCAGGCTTCTGTCAAAGGAATTCCACTTAGGAGGAGCTACAACTGTATTTACAGTGCTGCCACTGGGGGAGAGAGCTGTTATTTACCATTCTTCTTGGCTGTCAGTCTCTAGATAGGTATGCATTCATTATTTTTCTTCCTGTTTTTCATCCACCCTTATCATCACAAAGAAAAAGTTTGTGTTACTGCGAAATGTCATGATATCACAGAAGAAGAAACTCCTTATTGGTTCTCTCTGAAGTTAGCGTTTTGGACCAATATTATTCCATCTCTTATGGTTAGAGATAATATTTCATGAGGTATGAAATCACAGGACTGTCTTTGAAATTGATGGCAGTGAAAATGCATTGCGAATAGTACCCTTTATAATGTGTGCTGTGTTTGACCGCTGCCATTTACAACATGAAAATGCAGTTGAATTTATAATAGTTTATTATTCATTTTTTTATTGTGTGTGGATGTGGATGTGTGTACATACGTGTGAATGTGTATGGTGTGTGTTTGGGTGTGCATGTACCATTGTGTATGCATAGAGATCCAAGAACAACCTCAGTGTTTGTCCTTGCCGTCTGCTTTACCTCAGGATGGGTCTTCTTGTTGTCTTGTTTTTGCCACGTTATGTGTCCAGTCTAGTTGGTCTGTAAGTACCACTTTGCATCTGGCTTTACACGGGGTGGCAGGAAATTGAAAGTGAGACAGCACTTTGCACACAAGTCCCTTTAACCACTGAGCATTCTTCCCAGCCTCATGTTTCATTCATTTTTCTAATGGCCCCAATGCTTACTTAGCATGGCCCTGTGGGTAACTGTGGCCCTCTGACAATGCATTCAGTAAAGTTTTTTAAGAGGGTGCATTCACCTCGTGACAAGTACAGCCTGCTTTGTCTTTCAGTACCAAATTATGTGAAATTCTTTCATAAACTTACAGCTCAGAAGGCTTAACATCTAGGATTCTTGTGAGAAATGGTTACCATGCTGTGGGTAGACAGTTCAAATTTTGGGACTCCACTGGACAATATGTTTTTTTTTTTTTTTCTTTTTGGATTTTTGAGGTAGGATCTCATTTTAGCTCAGGCTGACCTGTGGACAATACAATTTAATAGAAGAAAATTAGGAGGGCTCACCTAGAATTAGAAGATGTTTCCAATCTCGGTTAAAATGCTAAGGCAAAACAGCTGTTTATTATCATGATAATTTGGTAAAATAAAGGAAAAAAATAAGCCTTATAATACAGCAATGATATTGTAACAAAATGATATTCTGATTGACTTATGGATGCTGGTTAGCACAAGGGGAGGACTACACACTGCCACTGTTTCCATAACATCTGTTTTGATCCTTTGCCATTACATAACTGCAGATAGTAGGAAGATGCTGAAATCAATGTGGGGGCAGCTTTTTTTAAAATTTCATTTATTTATTTGCAGAAGGGGTGGTGAGAATGTATGCACTAGGGGCTCTAGCCACTGTAAGTGAAGTCCAGATGTACGCTCTACCTGTGCATCTGGATTTACATAGGTACTGGGGAATCAAGCCCAGGTTGTTAGGCTTTGCAGACAAACACCTTAACTGCTCAGCTATCTCTCCAACCCCTGAATTAAGAAAAAAAAAATCATTATCAGCAGACTTTTCCTGTCAAAGCCAGTCAGTGTATTGGAGTTTTATTGGGATGGGCACTCAGTCTTTCTAATAGCTACGTATTGTTTATTTACATTTTTTGTAAAATTTATTTATAGAATCTCTGATAAGTTTGTACTGTGTCATAATTTTCTAAATTTTGATCTGATGTTCACATGATTAATCTTCAAAAATCATATTTTTGTCATCCTGAGCTATGGCGCTCTGATTGGCTTAAGAATTAGGAAGTGAAACTCCATTCTCCATCATTTCCCCTCCCCCCTTCAATCAGGCTCTCTTTTATTTTGATGAATGGAGTTTCAAAGGGGAAAGTTGGGGGAGGGAGCGCATTACCATGGGATATTGTTTACAATCATGGACATTGTTAAAAAAATGAAAAGAAAAAAAAAGAATTAGGAAATGAATGCAGTAGGTACTATTAATATAACTTAATGTTTCTTTCTAGAAGCAAATAAAATCTTCAGATCACTGAGAAGCCCACAGGAAGATATTCTCTTGCACTACAGTAGAAATTGTTGTAGGTAGATATGGTAGCCATGGCAATTGTCACCTCATGGCTGGAGGTAAAACCAAAGCAGGCAAGAAGAGGCTCAGAGGGAAGAAAATCAGAGAAAAATAAAACAAATGAGCTGTGTCGACACTAAAGGGCCCAAGGTTTCCCATTACATGAGCTATTATATTTCATTACTGTTTAATAAAGTGGAAGTTGTGTTCCTTGCTATTTGCATGTACTCATATCTCAGCCAACTGAGGAGTCAACAGTCTCCACTCCACAAATAAGACACTGCTAGAAGTTAAAATGCTTGCCTGTGAAGCCTAAGGACCAGGTTCTGTTCTCCAGGTCTCACATAAGCCAGATGCACATGGTGGCACATGCATTGGGAGTTTGTTTGCAGTGGCTAAAGACACTGGCATGCCCATTCTCTTTCTGTGTCTCTAATAAATAAAATAAAATAAAATAATATATATTTTTAAAATGTAGCAGATTGAAAATACCAAGTAGGGCCAGGCTATAACACCTGAAGTCCTGCCTTCAATGACCCACTTCCTCCAGCAAGGCTCCACCTCCTAAAGGTTCCACAACCTTCCAGAATAGTACCACCAACTAGATATTAAGTGTTCACACATATGAGTCACTGGGGGACATTTTACATTCCAACTACCACAGTATTCTTTTTCTTCTTCCTTCCCCCTTCCTCCCTTCTTTCTCTCTTTTCTTTTCCTTTCTTTTATCTCTTCTCTCCTGTCCTGTCCTGTCCTCTTCTCTTTTCTTTCCTGAGATTGAGGGCAGCATGGGGGTCTTTCCTTGTAGAACAGACTAGGCTTGAACTCGTGATCGTCTTGCTGCGCTGTGCAGAGTGCAGGACGCACAGGTGAGCTCCACCGCACTCTGCACGCCCATCTCTGAAGGTAATCTCCACCACATGCTCCTTCTCTTCCAGCACACAGTACTGCTGGTCAGGGAGTCTTTGGGGTTGTATTACTTACTTCACGCATGGTTGTGACCAATTACCTGAAAAGAAGCAACTTCCATTATTGGCAATAAAAATTGGGAGGCTAGCTGATCATGTTGCATTCTGTGAGGAAGCAGAGAATAAACAGGAAGTGAGGGTTTAAAACATAAAAACCCGCCCCTCTAGTGACCCACTATTTCCTGCGATGCTGTGCGCAATAAAGGTTCCTGAGCCTCACTAAGCAGGATGACCAGCTGAGGACCAAGTGTTCAGATGCACACACCTCCGCAGGACATCTCACATAAACCATGGCATCAACCCATAGCAGAGACCAAAGGTTATTGGAGACAGTCCTCCTTTCTATGTTTACTAGCTGTGTGCCTTTGAACAAACTGAGGAGTCTCTCTGAGATCGTTTCTTCCTCTGGGATTAAACGGGAGAGTGCTTCTGGAGGACCTAGCATAGTGTTAGGACTCAGTGAACGCTTCTGTCATTTTAAGTATCTTCTATTTACCTTACCACTGCCATGATAGTCTGAGAGCTTTTGTACAGCGAGGAAAACCTTCAGTGACTTGTGGTGATCCGAAGGAAATGACTCCACATAAGTTCATGTGTTTTGACTACTTGTTCCCCAGCCTTTGGAAAGGTCATGAGGCCGTTGAGTGTAGGGTCCTTCAAAGTGAAGTCCTTCACTGGGGACATGTTTTTGTGTAATATAACTAATCTCCAAGAGCAGAGTTGTGACATTGTGATTACTTCCTTCCTGCTGACGTGGATATGTGACCCCAGCTTCTTGCTCAGGCCTGCCATGCTTTCTCTGCTGCAAGGAACTCCTCCTTATGAGAATAATGCAACCCTTTCCTCCCACAAGCTGCTTCCAGGGGGCTGTGTTTTGTTCCAGCAACACATGGTAGTGGATACTTTTATGTATCTCCATTATCATTGTAGAGCCCAGTGTCTAAAAGGGAGTTAGGGGCTAGGGAGATGGCTCAGTGGTTAAAAGTATTTTGTTACAAAGCCTGCCTACCCAGGTTCAATTCCCCAATATGCACATAAAGTCAGATGCGCAAAGTGGCACATACGTCTAGAGTGCAATTGCAGTGGCAAGATCGTGTGCCCATTTTTCTCTATTTGATAATTAAAAAATAAATACATTATTAAAATATATTTTAAGAAGGTTTTTCAATACAAGCATGCACTTAAAGGAGCTTTGTATATGTTGTATACATACATGCTTGAAGGAACATGACTTACATGAATTTTCTAACCATTTTCTTTTTTCCCTGTTTTAGGGTGTGTGTGTGTGTGTGTGTGTGTGCACAGTCACAGATGTACAGGTCACTGGACATCGGTCAGCTGGCACACGAACTCCTGAATGATTCTTCTGTCTTCACTGTCTTTCTCACTGGAAGTGTGTTAGGATATAGCACTTACCTTGCATGGGTCACAGGACTCTAAATTCAGGATCTTGAGTTTGCATGGCTCACAGTTTATCCACTGAGCCATTTCCCCAGCCCACCATTTGCTGTTCGGCCTTTTTTTTTTCCTTTTTTTCCGTTTGGGCTGTCTCAGATGCAACACCTTTCTTTGGAGCTGCCTTCTGGCCCTGTTATCCCCCTCAGGTTCTGCTTGTGCTGAGGAGAGCTTTTCTGTGGGTGATTGACTAGGTGGGGGCAGGGCGGCTGTGCAGCTGTGATTACGCAGCACTCCTGGGGCTGCCTGGTTCTTCACCCAACAGAGCACAGTAACTCTATCTATTCAGTTAGATAATAGGACAAGAAGACCTGGGGACCTTTGTCATTCATTCCGCAGGGCTGCAGAATGATTCTCTCATTCTCCCCCCCACCTCGTGTGTGTGTGAGTGTGTGTGTGTGTGAATATTCTCTGATTAAAGCTCTAAAGTTACTTCTTCAGGCAGGTCATAGATACAAATAATTAAGAAGACTGAAATATCACAATTAGAAAAGTAAAGACATCTTTTAACAACCCTTAAAAAGCTGTTGGAAATATTCAGGCTGCTGCTGTGGGCTCTAAGAAAGATTTATACTTTCACTTTGGGAGATATTTTGGAAGAAGAATAAAATTTCAAGGGATTCTTCAAAAGCTAAAGAGAGAATTAGAATAGGATTATAGGATTCATCAGTTTCAATCACAGTATATACCCATTTGAAAGTGGCAGTTCAGGCCTAAGACCCTGGCTCAGTGGTGGAGTGCTTGCACAGCATGTGCAAGCCTCTGACTTTGATCCTCAGTTCTGAAAAGCAAACTAAAAATAAAAATAAAAATGTTGGGTTGGAGAGATGGCTCAGAGGTTAAGGTGCTTGCTGGCAAAGCCCAACATTC